>NC_082726.1:4265222-4357722 GCF_030144855.1 Hypanus sabinus | reverse complement strand
AGATACTCTTTTCTTTTCAGGATGTGAAAATTGCTTAAGTCAACTTTTTGAACTTCTGTAGCGCTTAGAACATAGAACACAAAACACAACACACAACACAGAGCACGGAACATAGAACACAGAGCACGGAACATAGAACACAAAGGACGGAACACGGAACATAGAACACAGAGCACGGAGCATGGAACACGGAACATAGAGCACGGAGCATGGAACACAGAGCACAGAGCATGGAACATAGAACACAGAGCACGGAACATAGAACACAGAGCATGGAACATAGAACACAGAGGACGGAACATGGAACATAGAACACAGAGCACGGAGCATGGAACACAGAGCACGGAGCATGGAACACAGAGCACGGAACACGGAACATAGAGCACGGAACACAGAGCACAGAGCATGGAACATAGAACACAGAGCACGGAACATAGAACACAGAGCACCGAACACGGAACATAGAGCACGGAGCATGGAACACAGAGCACAGAACATAGAACACAGAGCACGGAGCATGGAACACAGAGCATGGAACATAGAACACAGAGCATGGAACATAGAGCACTGAATATAGAATTTAGACCCAGTGACGATGAAGGATCACAGACATATTTTACAACATATTCATAGAACATTGAAGAGGATAGGTCCTTCAGGAACTTCTATCAACTCAACTCTCATGCTCCTTCATTCCAAAGAGAAAAGTCCTTGCTCGCTCAACTTATCCTCATAAGACATGCGCCCTAATCCAGGCAGAATCCTGGTAAATCTCCTCTGTACCCTCCCTAATACTTCCACATCCTTTCTGTAATGAGCCAACCAGAACTGAAGACATTACTCCATGTGATCTAAGCAGAGTTTTATAGAGCTGCAACATTACCTCACAGCTCTTGAACTCCAGCCTCCCCACCTCGACTATAATGCCTAAGATGCTCTTGTTTCTCCACACTGCTAAGAGTTGTTAACCCTGTACCCTCGAAGAGAGTAGGAGTCAGATACATCGAAAAAACACCAGACCCTGCACTGGTCAGCCTTCCAAAGTGAATCACTCCACACTTAACTCCATCTGCCCCCTCCTGACAGACTTTGGCTTTATCAGCTCCTGCAGGCACAAGCCAGGAGGGCAAGTAGCACTCTGCACTTGAAGTTCCAGTTCAGGTTCACTGTCAGTCAACTACACATATGTAAGATGCAAAACACAGTACACCCAGCACATAAAATAATATTAACATATTAACATACTGTGTAGATGTACAAGTTGACATAAAGTGCATATGGTTAAATATATAACAATATAAGCTACTGGCACTGTCATAACTAAAGTGTACAGGGTGGTAGTGGGGTGTTTAGATGTCTCACAGCCTGGGGGAAGAAGCTGTTACCCAGTCTGACAGTCCTTGTTCTTACACTGCGGTACCTTCTGCCAGATGGTAGGGGGTCAGAGAGATTGTGGGACGGATGGGACAGGTCTTTGACAATGCGGTATCTTCTTTGATGGTGGGTTCAGAGACCCCAATGATTCTCTAAACAGCCCTCACAATCCGTTGCAGGGTCTTATGGTCGGATGCCTTGCAATCCCGCACCAGCTGGTCAGGACACTCCTGATGGTTCTGTGGCAGGGGAGGGGAGAGGGAGCCTCGATTTTTTTGCTCTCCACAGTAAGTGGAGGCACTGCTGTGCTCTCTTGACTAAAGAGGTAGTCTTGAAGGACTAGCTGAAATCATCCATTACGTTCACTCCAGGAATTTGGTGTTTCTGAGGAGCCGTTGACATGCAACGGGGAGTAGTCAGCCTGCTTCTTGTTGACCATCACTTTGCTACATTCTGACTTGCCTGCAGAAGGGCAGCAACCAGCTCCACACCACCCAAGGAAAGTGGCCACTCCACAACCACTTCCTCTCTCACAGATTGCACACGTAACAGAGTTCGAACCAGACATCTCCCTAAGCCCTCGTCTTTACCAGCCACCATCCAGACATCTCCTAAAGACCTTGTCTTCACCAGTCACAATCCAGACATCTCCTAAAGCCCTCGTCTTCAGCAGTCACCATCCAGACATCTCCTAAAGCCCTCAAATTCACCAGTCACCATCCAGACATCTCCTAAAGCCCTCGTCTTTACCAGCCACCATCCAGACATCTTCTAAAGCCCTCAAATTCACCAGTCACCATCCAGACATCTCCTAAAGCCCTCGTCATCACCAGTCACCATCCAGACATCTCCTAAAGCCCTCGTCTTCAGCAGTCACCATCCAGACATCTCCTAAAGCCCTCGTCTTCAGCAGTCACCATCCAGACATCTCCTAAAGCCCTCGTCTTCAGCAGTCACCATCCAGACATCTCCTAAAGCCCTCGTCTTCAGCAGTCACCATCCAGACATCTCCTAATGCCCTCGTCTTCAGCAGTCACCATCCAGACATTTTCTAAAGCCCTCGTCTTTACCAGTCACCATCCAGACATCTCCTAAAGCCCTCGTCTTTACCAGTCACCATCCAGACATCTCCTAAAGCCCTCAAATTTACCAGTCACCATCCAGACATCTCCTAAAGCCCTCAAATTTACCAGTCACCATCCAGACATCTCCTAAAGCCCTCGTCATCACCAGTCACCATCCAGACATCTCCTAAAGCCCTCATCATCACCAGTCACCATCCAGACATCTCCTAAAGCCCTCGTCTTCAGCAGTCACCATCCAGACATCTCCTAAAGCCCTCGTCTTCAGCAGTCACCAACCAGACAGTTCCTAAAATCTTCATCTTCACCAGTCACCATCCAGACAGTTCCTAAAGCCCTCGTCTTCACCAGTCACCATCCAGACAGTTCCTAAAATCTTCATCTTCACCAGTCACCATCCAGACAGTTCCTAAAATCTTCATCTTCACCAGTCACCATCCATATAGCTCCTAAAATCTTCATCTTCACCAGTCACTATCCAGACATCTCCTAAAGCCCTCATGTACACCAGCCACCATCCAGACATCTCCTAAAGCCCTCATGTTCACAAGCCACCATCCAGACATCTCCTAAAGCCCTCGTCTTCACCAGCCACCATCCAGACATCTTCTAAAGCCCTCGTCTTCAGCAGTCACCATCCAGACATCTCCTAAAGCCCTCGTCATCACCAGTCACCATCCAGACATCTCCTAAAGCCCTCGTCTTCAGCAGTCACCATCCAGACATCTCCTAAAGCCCTCGTCTTCAGCAGTCACCATCCAGACATCTCCTAAAGCCCTCGTCTTTACCAGTCACCATCCAGACATCTCCTAAAGCCCTCGTCTTCAGCAGTCACCATCCAGACATCTCCTAAAGCCCTCGTCTTCAGCAGTCACCAACCAGACAGTTCCTAAAGCCCTCGTCTTTACCGGTCACCATCCAGACATCTCCTAAAGCCCTCAAATTTACCAGTCACCATCCAGACATCTCCTAAAGCCCTCGTCTTTACCAGTCACCATCCAGACATCTCCTAAAGCCCTCGTCTTCAGCAGTCACCATCCAGACATCTCCTAAAGCCCTCGTCTTCAGCAGTCACCATCCAGACATCTCCTAAAGCCCTCGTCTTTACCAGTCACCATCCAGACATCTCCTAAAGCCCTCGTCTTCAGCAGTCACCATCCAGACATCTCCTAAAGCCCTCGTCTTCAGCAGTCACCAACCAGACAGTTCCTAAAATCTTCATCTTCACCAGTCACCATCCAGACAGTTCCTAAAGCCCTCGTCTTTACCGGTCACCATCCAGACATCTCCTAAAGCCCTCAGATTTACCAGTCACCATCCAGACATCTCCTAAAGCCCTCGTCTTTACCAGTCACCATCCAGACATCTCCTAAAGCCCTCGTCTTCAGCAGTCACCATCCAGACATCTCCTAAAGCCCTCGTCTTCAGCAGTCACCAACCAGACAGTTCCTAAAATCTTCATCTTCACCAGTCGCCATCCAGACAGTTCCTAAAGCCCTCGTCTTTACCAGTCACCATCCAGACATCTCCTAAAGCCCTCGTCTTCAGCAGTCACCATCCAGACATCTCCTAAAGCCCTCGTCTTCAGCAGTCACCAACCAGACAGTTCCTAAAATCTTCATCTTCACCAGTCGCCATCCAGACAGTTCCTAAAGCCCTCGTCTTTACCAGTCACCATCCAGACATCTCCTAAAGCCCTCGTCTTCAGCAGTCACCAACCAGACAGTTCCTAAAATCTTCATCTTCACCAGTCACCAACCAGACAGTTCCTAAAATCTTCATCTTCACCAGTCACCATCCAGACATCTCCTAAAGCCCTCGTCTTCAGCAGTCACCAACCAGACAGTTCCTAAAATCTTCATCTTCACCAGTCACCATCCAGACAATTCCTAAAGCCCTCGTCTTCACCAGTCACCATCCAGACAGCTCCTAAAATCTTCATCTTCACCAGTCACCATCCAGACAGCTCCTAAAATCTTCATCTTCACCAGTCACCATCCAGACAGCTCCTAAAATCTTCATCTTCACCAGTCACCATCCAGACAGCTCCTAAAGCCCTCATCTTTACCAGCCACCATCCAGACATCTCCTAAAGCCCTCAAATTCACCAGTCACCATCCAGACAGTTCTAAAAGCCATGGTCTTAACCAGCAAGAAGAGAAAGGGCAGTGAATGCCAGCTGCAGGCTCTTCTGCCCCCACCTTCTACCCATCACGTACCAACCTGACATCAAAACATCACTTGCTAGAGGTGTACAAAATGATTGAGTGGACAGCCAGAGACTTTTTCCCCAAGGCAGAAATGGTAAATTTCAGGGGGCATAATTTTATTTCACTCAAATCTTGCATGTTCTTACCTTCCATCAAAAGCTTTCAAATGAAAATCCCTGTAACCACCCGCTCTCCTGTTACACCCCAAGAGCACTCCAGGAGCGCCCTTTGTGAAGTCACACATTGCCCCTTGCTTCTCTCCCATCACCCAGTGAAGGTGGATTCCAGTAGTTTGCCCGTGGCTCCCCGCTTTCCCACTCCTCTCGCTCTGGAATTGCAGGGCTCCATTGATTTAATCTATGGAAAGATTCAGTGGGGACCAAGCCTTTTAGGCCCTTCAAGCCAAGTTACTCAACAACCCCAGACTAATCCTGGGAAAATTTACACTGATGTGTACACCTTTGTACTGTGGGAGGAAATTGGAGGACCCAGAGACAACCCATGGGGATGATTTATAGAGGACGTTGGGATTGATCTCTAAACTCGCACACTCCAAGCTGTGACACAGCACCACATTATCACCCATTAAGCAATATTACCACAAATAAATTAACAAACAGTAAAATATATTCCAGAAGGTTAACATTTGAAATGAGAGTGTTCTGTTTGCAAAGTTCCATTCCAGAGGGGCATCCCCAGATGAAGGAGCTCTTGGTTATAAAAGAGTTCAGGCACTCTCTCTGCACCCTCTGCACACCTGCCATGCTCTGAGATCAGTGAGGAATAGACAGGCAACGTCCCACATACAAAATAATCACCATGTGCCCAATGCACAACCATCCCTCACCTTCCTCATCCTCCACCCCGGACCTCTCATTCATCACTCCTCCACTGCTGACATGTGCCAAGGCCCTGTTTCTGTGAGTTCCCTCCCCAAACCCCTCACTTTCCTCTCCCCATTAACACCCCTTCTCTGTTCAGGCCTGTGGCCACTTGCCCCTGATCTCCTGCCTGAGTACACTTGTCTTCCTGGGCTTCTCCCCAGTCTGGTTCCCTCTGATACACAACGTCAGCATCAGCTGGGTAGGGGGCAGTGTGCAAGCTTTCACCTTGGAGGTGTTTTACCTCCGAAGTCTGAAGGGGATTGTGGAAATTATATCCATGTTATCAGGCTTATTACATGAAGCAATAGTACAACCCTTTGGGGACCATTTATTTTTATTATCTTTGAGCAGTGGCTTAAGTGTGAATTATGTTTCTTCTGAGTTCTAAAATCTGTAGGAATTGGATCAGCTCACAGGAGACCTGGTTCATTTCCAATCTGCCTGAATTTGTGTGTGTGTGTGAGATGACAGAGAGGTAAAAGCTGTTTGTGGGATCTAGCAATCACATTTCCATTAGTTTCAAGTTCACTATGGAAAAGGATAGGACTGGCCCTTGGGTTGAGATTCTAAGTTGGAGAAGGGCCGGTTTTGATGGCATCAGAAAGGATCTTGCAGGTGAGGACTGAGAGTTTGTTTTCTGGCAATGAGATTTTTGGTAAATGGGAGGCCTTCAGAAGTGCAATATTGAGAGTACAGATTCTGAATGTTCCTGTGCGAATAAAAGCCAGGACCAGCTGGAAAGTGGGCCAAGAACTGGCAGATGGAATCTAAAGCAGACAAGTGTGAGAAATATGGACAGCAATTGTCTGGGTGCAGGTGGATGGGACTGGACGGAATGTCCAGATTCCAAACCTATTGAAGCAGTAAGGTAGTAGTAGTGACTGGGTTCAATTCCTGCTGCTGCCTGTAAGGAGTTTATACTGTGACTGCATGGGCTTCCTCTGGGTGCTCTGATGTTCTCCCACATTCCAAAGATTCAGATCCAGATTCATCTATTTATCACATCTACATATAAACATACAGTGAGCTGCGGAATTTGTGTCAACAAACAACACAGCTCAGGGATATGCTTCAGAGTAGCCCGCAAGTATTGCCTCACATTCCAGCATCAAGATGAGTGGATGAAGAGGCTAATTACTCTCATGGGTGTAATTGGGCTTGTTTGGTCAGAAGGGCTTGTTACCTTGTTGTATCTTTAAATAAAAATAAATCTTCACATCCCCTTTGTCTCTCCAGATTCTCCTCACTTAATTTCCCCTCCATGCTCCACTCGTTCCCCAGAGAACAGTGTTTTGTGGGGAGGAGGACCAGTTTTCACAGGGGAAAGGGGGAACAATTGTGAGTGGGGTTCACAGATCCCTCAAAATTTCTGTGCAGGTTAACAAAGTGGTTAAGAAGGTGTATGGTGTCAAGTCACGTCACTTTTTATTGTCATTTTGACCATAACTGCTGGTACATACACAGTAAAAACAAAATGTTTTTCAGGACCATGGTGCTACATGAACAATACAAAAACTACACTGAACTACGTAAAACAACACAAAAACTACACTAGACTACAGACCTACCCAGGGCTGCATAAAGTGCAAAAAACAGTGCAGGCATTGCAATAAATACTAAACAAGACAATAGGCACAGTAGAGGACAGTAAGTTGGTGCCAGTCCAGACTCTGGGTATTGAGGAGTCTGATGGCTTGGGGGAAGAAACTGTTACATAGTCTGGTCATGAAAGCCCGAATGCTTCGGTGCCTTTTCCCAGATGGCAGGAGGGAGAAGAGATTGTATGAGCGGTGCATGGGGTCCTTCACAATGCTGTTTGCTTTGCGGATGCAGCGTGTAGTGTAAATGTCTGTAACGGCAGGAAGAGAGACCCCGATGATCTTCTCAGCTGACCTCACTATCCGCTACAGGGTCTTGCGATCTGAGATGGTGCAATTTCCAAACCAGGCAGTGATGCAGCTGCTCAGGATGTTCTCAATACAACCCCTGTAGAATGTGATGAGGATGGGGGGTGGGAGATGGACTTTCCTCAGCCTTCACATAAAGTAGAGACACTGCTGGGCTTTCTTTGCTATGGAGCTGGTGTTGAGGGACCAGGTGAACACCAAGAAATTTGGTGCTCTTAACAATCTCTACTGAGGAGCCATCAATGTTCAGCGGGGAGTGGTTGCTCTGTGCCCTCCTGAAATCAACAACCATCTCTTTTGTTTTGTTCACATTCAGAGACGGGTTGTTGACTCTGCACCAGTCCGTTAGCCACTGCACCTCCTCTCTGTAAGCTGACTAGTCGTTCTTGCTGATGAGACCCACCACGGTCGTATCATCAGTGAACTTGATGATATGGTTCGAGCTGTGTGTTGCAGCACAGTGGTGGGTCAGCAGTGTGAACAGCAGTGGACTGAGCACACAGCCCTGGGGTTGTGTTGGAGATGCTGCTCCCGATCTGGACTGACTGAGGTCTCCCAGTCAGGAAGTCTAGGATCCAGTTGCAGAGGGAGGTGTTCAGGCCCAGTAGGCTCAGCTTTCCAATCAGTTTCTGAGGGATGATTGTGTTGAATGTTGAACTGAAGTCTACAAACAGCATTCGAACGTACGTGTCTTTTTTGTCCAGGTGGGTTCGGGCCAGGTGGAGGGTGATGGCAATGGTGTCATCTGTTGAACGGTTGGGACGGTAGGTGAACTGCAAGGGGTCCAGTGAGGGGGGCAGCAGGGTTTTGATGTGCCTCATGACGAGCCTCTCAAAACACTTCATGATGATGGATGTGAGTGCAATGGGACGGTAGTCATTGAGGCAGGACACTGAAGACTTCTTCAGCACGGGGACAATGGTGGTGGCCTGGAATGTGGCACTGCTCAGGGAGAGTTCTTTGAGGAAGTAACAAGCAGGGTGGGCAAAGGAGAGGCAGTGGATGTCACTTGGATTTTCAGTCAGCATTTCATAAGGTGCCGCACATAAGGCTTCTTAAGAAGATAAAATCCTATGGCATTACAGGAAAGATACTGGCATGGATAGAGGAATGGCTGATGGGCAGAAGGCAGCGAGTGGGAACAAAGTGGCCCTTCTCTAGTTGGCTGCCAGTGACTAGTGGTGTTCCTCAGGGATATCCAGACACTCCTGGACAGGTACATGGAGATGAGAAGAATAGAGGGCTCTGGGTAACCCTAGGGAATTTCTAAAGTTCAGCCCAGCATTGTAGATTGAAGAGGCTGTATTGTGCTGTAAGTTTTCTATGTTTCTGTGTTTCTATCAGTATTGGGATCACTACTGTTCACATTGTTTGTCAATGATTTAGATAATGGAATTGATGGTTTCGCAGCAAAGTTTGCGGATGATACGAAGATAGGCAGAGGGGTGAGTAGTGCTGAGGAAGCAGTGCAATTGCAGCAGGATTTAGACAAATTGGAAGAATGGGCAAAAAAAGTGACAAATGGAATACAGTTGGGAAATGCATTTTGGTAAAAGGAACAAAAGTGCGGACTATTATCTGAATGGGGAGAAGGTTCAAACACCAGAGGTACAGAGGACTTGGGAGTCCTTCTGCAAAGACCCCCAGAAGATTAGTTTACAGGTTGAAGCAACACGTACAACAAGCTGGAGGAACTCAGCAGGTCGGGCAGCATCCATGGAAACGAGCCAACCAGATTCATTTCTGCAGATGCTGCCCGACCAGGCTGAGTTCCTCCAGCTTGTTGTACGTGTTGCTTTGACCACAGCATCTGCAGTGTACTTTGTGTTTACTAATTTACAGGTTGAGTCTGTGGTAAAGAAGGCAAATGCAATGTTGGCATTTATTTCAGGGGGAAAAGAATATAAAAATGAGGAGATAATGCTAAGGCTCTATAAGACACTGGTCAGGCCACGCTTGGAGTGTTGTCAACAGTTTTGAGCCCCATATCTCAAAAAGGATGCGTTATCTTTGGAGAAAGTCCAAAGGAGGTTCACAAGGATGATTCTGGGAATTAAGAGGTTAATATATGAGGGACGCTTGGCAGCTTTGGTCCTGTTCTCAGTGGAATTTAGAATAGTCGGCGGGGCGGGAATCTCATTGAAACCTACTGAATGTTGAGGGGACTAGATAAGATGGATGCGGAATGGATTTTCCTAATGTTGGGGTATCCAGAACTAGAGGGCACAGCCTCAAAATTGAGGGGTGACCCTTTAGGACAGAGGTAAGGAGGAATGCATAAGTTAGAATGCTGTTCCTGGACTACAGTTCGGCATTCAACAGCAGAATTCCCTCCAGACTTGACAGGAAGCTCAGAGACCTTGCCCTGCACCCCACCTTGTGCAGCTAAATCCTAGACTCCCTCACCTCTGCCCATCTGACCCTCAACAGAGGGGCCCCCCAGGTTATGTCCTGAGTCCCCTCCTCTGCTCCCTTTACACCCACGACTGTGCTGCCACACACAGCTCCAATCTGCTGATCAAATTCACAGGTGACACGGCATCGATTGGCCTCTAGCGATGACAAGACAGCCGAAAGAGGAGAGGTTGACACTCTGACACAGTGTGCCAGGATAATAACCTCTCCCTAAATGCCCAAAAGAAACAAAAGAGCTGATCATGGGTTGAGGCAGCCTGAATATCAACAGAGACAAGATCAATGACTTTGCAACGGAGAGGGTGAGTAGTTTCATGTTCCTCAGTATACACATCACAGAAGGTCTCACCTGGACTGTACACACCGGCTTTGCGGCAAAAAAGCACAACAGCTTCTCCTCCACCTCAGGTGACTGAAGAAGTTCGACATGGGCCCTCAAATCCTCAAGACCTTCTACAGGGGCACCACTGAGAGCATCCTGACTGGCTGCATCACCGCCTGGTACAGGAACTGCACCAACCTTGATCGCTGGGCACCACAGAGAGTGGTATGGACAGCCCAGGGAATCTGTGGATGTGAACCTCTCTCCACTGAGGACACTTACAGCAGCAGGTGCAGAAAGAAGGCCTGGGAGATCATCAGGGACACCAGTCGCCCCAACCATAAACTGTTCCAGCTGCTTCCATCTGGCAAATGGTACCACAGCATACAGGCCAGAACCAACCATCTACAGGACAGCTTTTTTGACAAGCCATTAGACTTGTAAATTCACATGTCTGTACATTGCAACGGAGTTATAACACAAAGATTTTTACTCCCTCACATTATGGGATGGATGTAAGATTTAAATAAATAAATTGGTTTTTTTTTCCAGACTGTAGTGAATCTGCCACAGACAGCTGTAGAGGCCGAGACTGTGGGTATGTTTAAAGTGAAAAGTGTTCGTTTCCTGATCGGTCAGGCCATCAATGGATATGGCGAGAAGGCAGGTGTCTGGGGCAGAATGGCAGAACATACTCGATGGGCTGAGTGGCCTAAATCTGTTCCTATGTCTATGGTCTGATGGATTTAAATACAAACTGATAAATTGTTTAGCTGCAAAGAAAATGACAATTAAACAGTCTAATGTAAGAATAACTAATTAGACCCAATATCCCCAGTGCTGCCCAGCCACTCCAGAGGGAGGGCTTTCAGAATAACCCAGCTTGTTCAGCTGGCCTGTTGGGACCTGAAGAACACTTTCAACAAACTGCTCTCTCTCTCTCTCTCCCTCTCTCCCCGAGTATTTCAGATGCCCGTGGGATTTGACTGGTGCTGACTCCACAGGCCATTGAACACACTTAATTCACACATCTTGTGGGTCACCTTCACCACCTCGGATCACGCTGAAATTGCTTGTCAGCCGTACACGACAATTTACTCCTGCATTTGAGTTTCACAGCTCATGGCCTGGTAATGGACACACCTCGAGGAGATTTGCTAGCTCTTCTTCATGTCGGCTGGATTTGGAATTCAGGTCACAATGATCCAGGTACAACACACACAACGCAACAAGTCAGGCAGCATCTGAGATTCCTTACCAGTACTTCCCTTGGGCTTCTCTCTGTTCCCATTTCCCATTCTGGTTCTCCTTTCACCCCTTCTCCGCTCCTCACTCTCCCATCACTTCCCCTCCTCCTGCCCATTCTTCCATGGTCCACTCTCCTCCTGTCAGGTTCCTTCTACCTCTTCCATCTATCACCTCCCAGCTTCTCACTTAATCCCCACCCACCCAGCTTCCTTCTCACCTGGTCTCACTGATCACCTGGTCTCACTGATCACCTGGTCTCACAGATCACCTGGTCTCACTGATCACTTGGTCTCACGGATCACCTGGTCTCACTGGTCACCTGATCTCACTGATCACCTGGTCTCACTGATCACCTGGTCTCACTGATCACCTGGTCTCACGGATCACCTGGTCTCACTGGTCACCTGATCTCACTGATCACCTGGTCTCACTGATCACCTGGTCTCACTGATCACCTGGTCTCACGGATCACCTGGTCTCACTGATCACCTGGTCTCACTGGTCACCTGATCTCACTGATCACCTGGTCTCACTGATCACCTGGTCTCACAGATCACCTGGTCTCACGGATCACCTGGTCTCACGGATCACCTGGTCTCACGGATCACCTGGTCTCGCGGATCACCTGATCTCACTGATCACCTGGTCTCGTGGATCACCTGATCTCACCGGTCACCTGGTCTCGCGGATCACCTGGTCTCACTGGTCACCTGGTCTCACGGATCACCTGGTCTCACTGATCACCTGGTCTCACTGATCACCTGGTCTCACAGATCACCTGGTCTCACTGATCACCTGGTCTCACTGATCACCTGGTCTCACGGATCACCTGGTCTCGCGGATCACCTGGTCTCACTGATCATCTGGTCTCACGGATCACCTGGTCTCACGGATCACCTGGTCTCACTGATCACCTGGTCTCACTGGTCACCTGGTCTCACTGATCACCTGGTCTCACTGATCACCTGGTCTCACGGATCACCTGGTCTCACGGATCACCTGGTCTCACTGATCACCTGGTCTCACGGATCACCTGGTCTCACGGATCACCTGGTCTCACTGATCACCTGGTCTCACGGATCACCTGGTCTCACTGATCACCTGGTCTCACGGATCACCTGGTCTCACGGATCACCTGGTCTCACTGATCACCTGCCGGATTGTACTTGTCCCCCTCCCTCCCCCACCCTCTATCCGGCTTCTTTCCCTCTTCCTTTCCAATCCTGATCGAGGCTCCCAGCCTGAAAGGTCGACTGTTTATCCATTTCCATCGATGTGTGTGTTACCCTGGATTTCCAGCATCTGCAGAATCTCTTGTGTTTATTCTCCAGTCTCACTCTCCTAACCTTTGATCAGGGTCGGCTGCTCAGCCAGGGATCTCATGGTCAGTCGAGTGTGTGAGGTGTGGCTGGCTGCTGAGGGCATTTCCTGCTCAGTCTGACCCTGAACCAGGCCAGGGCGTCCATTCAAAGGCCTAGCCATGGTTGTTGGAGGGTCTCGGTGTGTCCTGGTCAGCGAAGATAACATTTCACATCAGCTGTTGGTCAGTGAGCGGAAAAGCCACAATTAGGACCCCACAGTCAAAGTATACAGATTGATAGATCAGTTAACTCCCTATCAACAGATTGCCTCCTGTACAGAGATGATAATCGATGATGTGCAGATGTCTGAAAGAAAACACCACCAGGCCCAAGGTGCGTTTCTGTCTGCTGTTGTAGGATTCCTTACTATAAGCTGGATGCTCGACGTCATTATGACCTTCCACCTTATTGTTTGCCTGTACTGCACTTTCCCTGTAGAGTAGGTGATACACTTCATATCCCCTGTTCCACCTCAGTGCACTGTCTAGTGATCTGATCTGCAGGAACTGTGTGTAAACATACTTCTCACTGTATCTCTGTGCATGTGACAGTAATAAACCAATTCCAATTCATGGATCCCTGGTAATCACCGACCTCTGGTATTCCCTGATCTCTTGAAATCACTGATCCCTGGTATTCCCCAATTCCTTCTGATCACCAATCCCTTGCATTCTCCGATCCCTTGTAATCACCAATCTCTCCCAGTAACCTGCAGGCCCCCATTACTGCATTGGTGGAGCAGGGCTGGGGAAATGCTGAGAGGCAGGTCCGCACAGGGAACGGTAAAAGCCCACCGCCCCAGTATGTTTGTCCACACGTGGCCTGGAGCTGCGGCCCACTCAGTTATTGTTTATTTAGTGTGGAACAGGCCCTTCCACCCCTTCGAGCTGTGCCTTCCCAGCAGCCCCCAGTTAACCACGAGACAATTGACAATGACCAATGAACCTACTGATCGGCATCAAATGGGAGCAACTGGGGAAAACTCACCCATTCCACAGGAATGTCGGTCTCCGAGCTCTGGAATGCCCTGGGCTGTCACCACGTTGTTACCATGGCACCCATCAGGCAGTGTTCCTTGTCTGTCCACAGTCACCCTTGTGAAGATGGAGGAACGACACACACCCCGCTGCCAGAGGTGTTGCCACAGCAAACGTTCCAGGGTTCAGGCGCATGTGGAGTGGCGACATGTCCTGTCCACACCATGCGAAGACCAGGCTCGGACAGGCAAGCCACAGGGGTGGGCAAGTCTAGGCTTTTGGAGCTGAACCTCCTCCTCACTTCTCAGATTGCAGTAACAGCACGAAAGACCCCAGCCATCCCAGGCATTCTCTACTCTCCCCTCTCCCATCAGGTAGAACACACAAAGGTCTAGACCAGGGGTGGGCAAACTTTTTGACTTGTGGGCCACAAAGGGTTCTAAAATTTGACAGGGGGGCCGGACCAGGAGCAGATGGACGGAGTGTTTTGGTAATACACCTCATAGGAGAAAATAAAATATCATGGGATATGTAGAAAACATGTGCTTTAATTTCAATTGAAAATGAACAAATGCATTACAACAAAATATCTGTCTTTGAAGTCCCATGGTATCTAGCTATTTATTGAAATGACTTTTAAAACACTGAAAATTAAATGAATAAAATACAGCTTTTTTTAATAGTAACAGTTATTATTTTAAAGCACTGAAAATTCTGTTATCCTTCAAGATATTATCATCATCACTCTCCTCCTGTCTTTATTTCAAAAACGGTAGGAGATGCAGGTCTACTTGTCCTGCTCCTTCTTATTCAATTGTCCCCTGTGCCAAAACTCAACAATGACCAGCACAAAGACAGAACACTGACAGCGCACCGGTATGCGGAGCGCGTTATTTGATCTGGAGCGCATTTTTTATTTTGAGAACGTACGTGCACCTGCGCACTACTCATGTCCATCACTTAACAGAAATGACATGTAACATGTAAGGCTTATTGAAAAAAAAATTTTCAAATGCATTTTTTACATAACACAACGAAGAAACTTATTTTTAATTTCAGTGGGAACAGTGTTGTTGGTCTCCCTTTTTAGCCAGCGCATCAAAGTCTGGATTTAGTTTTGTTGTGGCGATTCTCAGGTTGGATCTGAGGTGTTGGTCAGTTAACTTGGATCTGTGGCTGGCTTTGTTGATGTTCATGACACTGAACGCCTGTTCACACAAATAGGTCGAGCCGAACAAGAGTAAAGCGCAAATGTGGAGTAATACGCTGCACCTCAACAAAGGTCAATGAATATAGAGTGCGTCATCTATTGGGAAAACGCCAGAATTGCGGGGAAAAAACGTTAACAAGGTTTATTAATATAATTTCATTAAGTTCTGCGGGCCGGATTAAAAAGCTTAACGGGCCGCACATGGCCCGCGGGCCGTAGTTTGCCCATGCCTGGTCTAGACATTACCAGCTTCTCTTCCCCTGCACCCCTGCTGGCCATCTTACCTCTCCACTCTCAGTCACAGAGTCAGGCAGCACGGTGCTTCTGCTCAGCTCCGGATGCCCCACCGCCAGCTCATGCTTTCAACAACTCTTATCTGTTGCATATTTGATTGCTGTTTTCCTTTCCTGTATTGGCACAGTTTGTCACCTATTACACACTGGTTATTCACACAATCTTTCGTTCACTGTATTATGATTATTGGATTGAATGAATCTCAGGGCTGCATATGGTGGAATATGTGTACTTTGATAATAAATTTACTTTGAACTTTGAAGCTGTTGATCTGAGCCTGTCCCCTTTGCATGTATTTGGCCCACATTCCTCAAAAGCTTTCCTATACAAATATAATTTATTTACAGATAGAATACATAATAGAAATTATTTATGTTGAGTTTTCCTAGAGCAGGTGGGAAGTTTCCATCAGCTTCAGAAGTTCAATTATAACAGTGTGCTACAAGAGCAGGGAGAGCTGCCTTAAATCGTCCAGTAGTGCTCACATCTATGGTGATGAAGTGCTTTGAGAGATTCATTACAGCCAGTCTCAGCAAGGAGCTGGACCCACTGCAGGTCCACGGTGGATGTGATCTCATTGGCTCACCTGGACACATAACCTCTGTCAGGGTGCTGGTTAACACCTCCATTCCTACAGTCCTAATCGAAAAGCTCCAGAACCTGGGCCTCTGTACCTCCCTCTTCAACTGGATCCTCAACAACTACAGCTCTAAAGGCAAGACCATGGCTGTATTTCATTAGGAGTTTAAGGAGGTTTGGTTTGTCACCAAAAACACTCGCAAATTTCTACAGATGTTCCGTGGAGAGCATTCTAACAGACTGCATCACTGTCTGGTATGTTGGTGGTGGGGAGGTGGCGGTGCTACTGCACAGGATCTACGTAAGCTGCAGAGAGTTATAAAATTAGTCAGCTCCATCGTGGGTAGTAGCCTCTGTAGTTTTCAAGACATTTTCAAGAAGCGTTGCCTCAAGAAGGCAGTGTCCATCATTGAGGACCCCCATCACCCAGGACACACCCTCTTCTCATTGCTACCATCAGGAGGGAGGTACAGAAGCCTGAAGGCACCCTCAGTGATTCAGGAACAGCTTCCTCTGCCCTGCCATCCAATTTCTAAATGGACATTGAACCCATCAACACTACCTCACTACTTTCTTAGATATAATTCACTCTTTTTCTCTATTACTATGTATTTTAATGTACCGCTGCTGCAAAACAACAAATTTCACAACATATCAGAATCAGATTTTAATGTCATTGGCAAATGTCATGAAATTTGTTAACTTTACAGCAGCAGTGCAATGAAATACATGATAAATAAATGCGGAGAAAAAACTGAGTTACATTCCGTATATGTTCAGTGTATATCTATTGAATAGTTAAGTTAAAAGAGTAGTGCAAGATAACAGAAATAAAAAAGTAGTGAGGTAGTGTTCATGGGTTCAATGTCCATTCAGGAATTGGATGGCAGAGGGGAAGAAGCTGTTCCTGAATCACTGAGTGTGTGTCTTCAGGCTTCTGTGTCTCCTAACTGATGGTAACAGTGAGAAAAGGGCATGCCCTGGGTGGTGGGATCCTTAATGATGGTTGTCACCTTCCCAAGGCACCACTCCTTGAAGATGTCTTGTATACTACAGAGGCTGGTACCCATGATGGAGCTGACTAATTTTACAAGTTCCTGCTACTTATTTTGATCTTGTGCAGTAGCTACCCCCCCCCCCCCCCCATACTATCGGCAATGCAACCAGTCAGAATGCTCTCCACAGTATATTTGTTGAGAGTTTTAGTTGACAAACCAAATCTCTTCAAACTCTGAATGAAATATAGCCACTGTCTTGCCTTCTTTATAGCTGCATCACTGTGTTGCATTTGGGTTAGGTCCCCAGAGATTGACACCCAGGATCTTGAAGCTGCTCACTCTCTCCACTTCGATCCCTCTACGAGGATCGATTTGTGTTCCCTTGTCTTACCCTTCCTGAAGTCCACAGTCAGCTCTTCGGTCTTACTGATGTAGAGTGCAAATCACCCAACTAACTGGTATATCTCGCTCCTGTACACACTTTCGCTACCATCTGAAGTTCTGCCAACAATGCATCAGCAGCAAATTTATAGATGCTATTTGAGCTGCACCTAGCCACACAGTCTTGGGCATAGAGAGAGTGGAGTAGACCTCACACCATTGTGGAGAGCCAGTGTTGATTGTCAGTGAGGTGGAGATGATTTTTCCAATCCACATAGATTGTGGCTTTCCAGTTAGGAAGTTGAGGATCCAGTTGCAGAGGGAGGTATGGAGACCCAGGTGATATGTCGGCGATATTAAACCTGATTCTGATTCTGATTCGTAAATTCTATTGCACTTCTTCATTTTCTGTAAATGCCTGATAGAAAATGAATCTCAAAGTAGATTATGGTGATTCAGTTTCTTTCTCTTTGACTTTATCCATGTACCTGGTTCAAGTGTCCACTTCTTCACTTCCTCTGGCAGCTCACAGCTCACTCTAAATGCCCACCACACTCTACATGCCCAACACACTATAAATGCCCACCACACTCTGCATACCCATCAAACTCTACATGCCCACGACACTCTAAATGCCCACCACACTCTGCATGCCCACTAAACTCTGTATGCCCACCACACTCTAAATGCCCACCACACTCTGCATGCCCACCACACTCTACATGCCAACCACACTCTAAATGCCCACCACACTCTACATGCCCACCACAGACTACATGCCCACCACAAACTGCATGCCCACCACACTCTAAATGCCCACCACACTCTTCATGCCCAACACACTCTGCATGCCCACCAGACTCTTCATGCCCACCACACTCTTCATGCCCACCACACTCTTCATGCCCACCACACTCTGCATGCCCAACACACTCTACATGCCCACCACACTCTTCATGCCCACCACACTCTGCATGCCCACCACACTCTGCATGCCCACCACACTCTACATGCCCACCACACTCTACATGCCCACCACACTCTGCATGCCCACCACACTCTACATGCCCACCACACTCTACATGCCCACCAGACTCTGCATGCCCACCACACTCTACATGCCCACCACACTCTTCATGCCCACCACACTCTACATGCCCACCACACTCTTCATGCCCACCACACTCTTCATGCCCACCACACTCTTCATGCCCACCACACTCTAAATGCCCACCACACTCTAAATGCCCACCAAACTCTGTGTGAAGTTGATTCCCCCTGCTTCCTTTTGAATCTTTCCCCACTGAGCTCAAATCGATGCTCCCCGACCTTGGGATAAAGACAGTGTGCATTTACCTTGTTTGTAACACTATGATTCTGTGTATCTCTGTACGAGTTCGGGAATATTTCTAACCCTAATCCTCAACTTCCAGCGTAAAGCCTCAGGCTGTCCAGTCTCTCATCATTATTCCAGCCACCAAACCCATGAACCTTTACTGCACCCTCCCCAGATTAATACCCTCCTTCCTGTAGCAAGGTGACCAGAATTGTCCAGGAGTGGATTGAATTTAATTGACTTTATTTTTTACAACCTTCACATAGTTGAGGAGTAAAAATCTTTATGATACATCTCCATCTGAATGTGCAATGTACAGATTATAGTGATTTAAGATACGTGTAAATAGTATGTACAGTAAGATGTATAACAGGACAGTCAATAGAGCTTAGAAATACAATTGTGTCAGCATGAATTAATCAGTCTGATGGCCTGGTGGAAGAAGCTGTCCTGGAGCCTGTAGGTCCTGGCTTTTATGCTGTGGTATCATTTCCTGGATGGTAGCAGCTGGAGCAGTACAGATACTATACGAATCTGACATGACCACCCAACTCTCTACACAGTGCCCAGAACAATGAAGGCCTACATTCCAAATGCTTTTCTCACCACATTGTCCACCTATGTCAGCACTTTGACGGAACCATACAGCAATCCTGAGGACACCAGCAATCCCCAGGACACCAGCAATCCCCAGGACACCAACAACCCCCAGGTCACCAGCAATCCCCAGGACACCAACAACCCCCAGGACACCAACAACCCCCAGGACGCCAGCAATCCCCAGGACACCAACAACCCCCAGGACACCAGTAATCCCCAGGACACCAACAATCCCCAGGACACCAGTAATCCCCAGGACACCAACAATCCCCAGGATGCCAGCAATCCCCAGGACACCAACAACCCCCAGGACACCAACAACCCCCAGGACGCCAGCAACCCCCAGGACACCAACAACCCCCAGGACACCAGCAATCCCCAGGACACCAACAACCCCCAGGACACCAACAACCCCCAGGACACCAGCAATCCCCAGGACACCAACAACCCCCAGGACACCAACAATCCCCAGGACGCCAGCAATCCCCAGGACACCAACAACCCCCAGGACACCAACAACCCCCAGGATGCCAGCAATCCCCAGGACACCAACAACCCCCAGGACACCAGCAACCCCCAGGTCACCAGCAATCCCCAGGTCACCAACAACCCCCAGGACACCAGCAACCCCCAGGACACCAACAATCCCCAGGACACCAACAACCCCCAGGTCACCAGCAATACCCAGGTCACCAGCAATCCCCAGGACAACAACAACCCCCAGGACACCAGCAATACCCAGGTCACCAGCAATCCCCAGGACACTAACAATCCCCAAGACACCAGCAATACCCAGGACACCAGCAATCTCCAGGGCAGTGGACAGGACGAGAGTGTGGGGTGGGGATGGGTCTCAGTAATGGGGACACGGAGAGCGGACAGGAAGAGTGTGTGGGCTGGGGTGGGGACGAGTCTCAGTGATGGGGCACCAGTGACAGTGGACAGGACGAGAGTGTGGGATGGGGTGAGGACGTGTCTCAGTGATGGGGAACCAGTGACAGTGGACAAGAAGAGAGTGTGGGGTGGGGACGGGTCTCAGTGATGGGGAACCAGAGACAGAGGACAGGACAAGATTGTGGTGTGGGGTGGGGATGGGTCTCAGTGATGGGGATACAGAGAGTAGACAGGATGAGATTGTGGTGTGGGGTGGGGACGGGTCTCAGTGATGTTGACACAGAGACAGTGGACAGGATGAGATTGTGGGGTGGGGTAGGGACGGGTCTCAGTGATGGGGATACAGAGAGTGGACAGGATGAGATTGTGGGGTGGGGTGGGGACGGGTCTGAGTGATGTTGACACAGAGACAGTGGACAGGAGGAGATTGTGGGGTGGGGTAGGGACGGGTCTCAGTGATGGGGATACAGAGAGTGGACAGGACGAGATTGTGGGGTGGGGTGGGGACGGGTCTGAGTGATGTTGACACAGAGACAGTGGACAGGAGGAGAGTGTGGGGTGGGGTGGGGACAGGTCTCAGTGATGGGGACACAGAGAGTGGACAGGACAAGAGTGTGGGGTGGGGACGGGTCTCAGTGATGGGGATACAGAGAGTGGACAGGATGAGATTGTGGGGTGGGGTAGGGACGGGTCTCAGTGATGGGGATACAGAGAGTGGACAGGATGAGATTGTGGGGTGGGGTGGGGACGGGTCTCAGTGATGTTGACACAGAGACAGTGGACAGGATGAGAGTGTGGGGTGAGGTGGGGATGGGTCTCAGTGATGGGGATACAGAGAGTGGACAGGATGAGATTGTGGGGTGGGGTAGGGACGGGTCTCAGTGATGTTGACACAGAGACAGTGGACAGGATGAGAGTGTGGGGTGGGGTGGGGATGGGTCTCAGTGATGGGGATACAGAGAGTGGACAGGATGAGATTGTGGTGTGGGGTGGGGACGGGTCTGAGTGATGTTGACACAGAGACAGTGGACAGGATGAGATTGTGGTGTGGGGTGGGGACGGGTCTCAGTGATGTTGACACAGAGACAGTGGACAGGATGAGAGTGTGGGGTGGGGATGGGTCTCAGTGATGGGGACACAGGGACAGTGGAAAGGCTGAGATTGTTGGGTGGAGATGGGTCTCTGTGTTGGGGACACAGGGACAGTGGACAGGATGAGATTGTGGGGTGGGGTTGGGATGGGTCTCAGCGATGGGGACACAGAGACAGTGGACAGGACGAGAGTGTGGGGTGGGGTGGGGTGGGGTGGGGTGGGGACGGGTCTCAGTGATGGGGACTCAGGTGGAGAGTGTGGGGTGGGGTAGGGACGGGTCTCAGTGATGGGGACACAGGGACAATGGACAGGATGAGATTGTGGGGTGGGGTGGGGATGGGTCTCAGTGATGGGGACACAGGGACAGTGGACAGGATGAGATTGTGGGGTGGGGTGGGGACGGGTCTCAGCGCTGGGGACACAGAGACAGTGGACAGGACGAGAGTGTGGGGTGGGGTGGGGATGGGTCTCAGTGATGGGGACACAGGGACAGTGGACAGGAGGAGAGTGTGGGGTGAGGTATGGACAATCTCAATGAGCTTCTGGAACTTTACCTTAAAGATACAGATTGTGCTCTTGTGTTCTGTGTTGGCATGGAAACCATTACTTCACACCAGAGTGTGAACTCCCCATGGATACAAGGTTCACCACCATGACAGGGTAGACGAACGCAGCCCATAAGACACAAACACCAACGATATACTTCCAGAGTGAGAGAGAGAGAGAGTGTGTGTGTGGGGGGGGGGGGTTTCCCCCAGTGAGGGTCGTACATAGAACTCCCCCCACTCTCTGTACATCACAGGAACATGCCCTTCGGCCCACAACGTTGTGCAAACTAAACTAATCCCTCCTGACTACACAAGGTCCGTACCTTTCCATTTTCCACACACTTCTTAGGTATCTGTCTCCAGCCTCCCACCACTCTCTGTGTAAAAACCTTGCACTAATTTATGCCCTGCACTTTAACTGTGCGCCCTTTGGTATTAGACATTTCAACCGTGGGAAAAGGTACTGTCTGTCTAACTGTCTATGCCTCTCATTATCTCTGTACCTCTCCCCTCAGCCTCCGCCACTCCAGAACCAAACAAGTTCAGACAAAGGAGCAGAATTAGGCCATTAGTCTGCTCTGCCATTCCATTATTGCTAATCCCGGATCCCACTCAACCCCATTCACCTGTCTTCTCACATATCCTTTGATGCCCTGACCAATCAGGAAACTATCACTTTCTGCCTTAAATATACCCATAGACTTGGCCTCCACTGCTGTCTGTGGCAGAATATTCCACAGATTCACTACTCTCTGACTAAAAGATTCCTCATTACCTCTCTTCTAAAAGGGTCACCCCTCAATTCTGAGGCTGTGCCCTCTAGTTCTGGATACCCCCACCATAGGAAACATCCTCTCCACATCTACCCTATCTAGTCCTTTCAACAGTCAGTCGGTTTCAATGAGATCCCCTCACATTCTTCTAAATTCCAGTGAGTACAGGTCCAAAGCTGCCAACTGCTCCTCATACGTTAACCCCTGATTTAATCTGTAAATTAACCCTTTAGGTATCTTGCATGAAGACTCCTAAGTCCCTTTGCACCTCTGATGTTTGAACCTTCTCCCCATTTAGATAACAGTCTGCACCATTGTTCCTTTTACCAAAATGCATTATCGTACATTTATCAACACTGTATTCCATCTGCCACTTTTTTGCCCATTCTTCCAATTTGTCAAAGTCCTGCTGCAATCGCATTTGCTTCCTCAGCACTACCTTCCCCTCTGCCTATCTTTGTATCATCTGTAAACTTTGCCACAAAGCCATCAATTCCATTATCTAAATCAATGACAAACAATGGGAAAAGTAGTGGTCCCAATACTGACCCCTGAGGAACACCACTAGTCACTGGCAGCCAACCAGAAAAGGCCTCTTTTATTCCCACTTACTGCCTCCTTCCTGTCAGCCATTCCTCTATCCATGCCAGATTCTTTCCTGTAACGCCATAGGATTTTATATTTTATCTTAGCATCTTCATGTCTGGCACCTTATCAAATGCCTTCTGAAAATCCAAGTAAATGACATCTACTGGTTCTCCTTTGTCCACCCTGTTTCTTACTTCCTCAAAAAACTCTAATAGATTTGTCAGGCAAGATTTCCCTTCACAAAAACCACGCTGACTTTGACTTATTTTATCATTAGTCTCCAAGTACCTTGAAACCTCATCCTTAATAATAGACTCCAACACTTTCCTAACCACTGAGGTTAAGTTATAATTTCCGTTCTTTTGCCTTCCTCCCTTCTTAAAGAGTGGAGTGACATTTGCAATTTTCCAGTCCTCCAGAATCAAGTGATACTTGAAAATTCATGATGCATCAGTTATCTCTTCAGCAATCTCTCTCAGGACTCTGGGATATAGTCCATCTGACCAGGTGACTTATCCACCTTAAGACCTTTCAGCTTGCCTAGCACTTTTCCCTTTGTAATAGCAAAGGCACTCACTCCTGCTTCCTGACACTCACGAACCTCTGGCACACTGCTAGTGTCTTCCACAGTGAAGACTGGTGTAAAGTACCCAGTAAGTTCATCTGACATTTCTTTGTCCCCCATTACTACCTCACCAGCATCATTTACCAAGTGGTCCAATATCAACTCTCAACTCCCTTTTAGTCTTTATATAACTGAAAAAAGCTTTTATTATTCTGCTTTATATTATTAGCTAGTCGGCCCTCATATTTCATCTTTTCCCTTCTTATAGCTTTTTAGTTGCCTTTTGTTGGATTTTAAAAGCTTCCCAATCATTCAACTTTCCACTCACTTTTGCTACCTTATATGCCCTTTCCTTGGCTTTTATGCAGTCCTTAACTTCCCTTGTCAGCCACAGTTGCCTCACCCTGCTGTATGAGAACTACTTCCTCTATGGGACATATCTATCCTGCACTTTGTGAACTATTCCCAGAAACTTCAGCCATCTCTGCTCTGCCGTCATCTCCGCCCATACCCTCCTCCAATTCACCTGGGCAAGCTGCTCTCTCATGTCTCTGTAATTCCCTTTATTCCTTTGTGATACAGAAACATGTGACTTATGCTTCTCTCTCTCTCTCTCTCTCTCTCTCTCTCTCTCTCTCTCTCTCTCTCTCCCTCTCTCTCTCTCTCTCTCTCTCTCTCTCTCAAGTTGCAGTATGAATTCAATCATATTTTGATCACTGCCTCATAAAGGTTCTTTTACATTAAGCTCCCTAATAAAATCTGGATTGTTACACAACACCCAATCTAAGATAGTCTTTTCCTAAGTAGGCTCAAGCACAAGCTGCTCTAAAAAACCACCTCGTAGGCATTCAACAAATCCCTTCTCTTGCAATCCGTTGTGGACTTGATTTTCCCAATCTCCTTGCATACTGTAGTCCCCATTATCATTGTGACATTACATGCCTTTTACAGCTCCCTTTGCAATCTCAGCCTCAAGTTTGTCCAACCTCTCAACATGTTGACAAGGTTCCTCATGAGAGACACATCCAGAAGATTAATATGCATACACTCAAATCCAGGTGTCATCCTGTTAAACCTCTTCTGCACCCTCTCCAAAGCCTTAACATCCTTGTATGAATACTCCATATGTGGCCTAACTAGAGTTCTATAAAGCTGCAAGATAATTTATTGATTTTTAATAAAAGCAAGCACGTCATTGGCACAAGTCAGGCAGCATCTATGGAGATTCCTATGGAGAGGAGTCAATATTTTGGACCTAGACCCTTCATCCAGACTTTATCAGTCAGTTCTGATGAAGGATCTCGGCCCAGAACTTCACTTATGTATTAATTTCAATGGATGCTGCCTGACCTGCTGAGTTTCTCCAGCATTTTGTGTGTGTTACTCTGGATATCCAGCATCTGCAGAATCTCGTGTCTATAAACATGCCATCTGCCTTTTTTATCACCTTATCATCCTGTGTAGCCACTTCGGGGAACTTGGAGCCTGAGTTCCCTCTGCTCATCTACATTGTTGAGGATTTTGCCCTTAACACTATAATTTCTCTTTACATTTCACCAAACATTTCACATCCATCTGCCAATTCTCTGCTCATATCTGCAACTCATCTATATCCCGCACTATCCATAACACCACCAATCTTTGTATCACCTGCAGTTATGACCCAGCCATATACATTTTCATTTATACATGTCACAAACAGCAGAGTTCCCAGTACAACACCAGCTAGAATAACTCCCTCCAATCATTACCGTCTGTCCTCTTTGGGCAAACCAGTTCTGAATCCAATCACCCAATTCACCATGGATCCCATGCATCTTAATCTCCTGGACGTGCCTCTCATGAGGAACTTTGTCAACATGTTGACAACATCTGCAGTTCTGCCTTCACTCTCGTCACCTCATCAAATACCTCAGTCAAGTTTGTAAGACAATACTTGCCCCACTCAGAGCCAAGCCGACTCTCCCTAATTAAGCCATGGTTTGCCAATTGCTGATAAATCCTACACCTATGGATTCTCTCCAGTGACAGTATAAAGGCATAGACTACTTTCTAAACGGGAAGAAAATTCATAAGTCAGAGGTGTAGAGAGACGTGCAGAATTCCCTACAGGTTAACTTGCAGGGTGAGTCAGTGGTAAGGAAGGCAAATGCAATGTTAGCATTAATTTCAGAGGATTAGAATATAAAAACAAGAATGTAATGCTGAGGCTTTGTGAAGCACTGGGCAGACCATACTTGGAGTATTGGGCCCCTTATCGAAGAAAAATGTGCTGGCATTGGAGAAGGTCCAGAGGAGGTTTGCAAATACAATTCTGGACTGTTCCCCCAGTGACGGTGTGGTGTGTGTGTGTGTGTGTGTGTGTGTGTGTGTGTGTGTGTGTGTGTGTGTGTGTGTGTGTGTGTGTGTGTGTGTGTGTGTGTGTGTGTGTGTGTGTGTGTGTGTGTGTGTGTGTGTGAAGGTGCTTTCCCTCAGAGAGTGTGATACCCCTGCTCTGTGACAGAGACAGTCCTCTGAATGAGAAGGATAAAGGGGAGGATGAATTAAAAGCTGTTCTTTGAAAATCTCCGATTGTCAGGCCGTTAAAGGCCTTTGAAACATAGCAGCCCAGAAATGCTGCTCACACCAGGCTTATCAAACTGGGAGCCTGAATAATTTAAAAGCTGATGATAAAAATAAAAGTGAGTTTGCTGAAGGCTGAATTCAGCTCAATATCTATGTGTTATTTAAATCTTTGTTATGCACCAAGCTTGTTTCATTTTGGTTTATTGGGTTTCTGATTTATAGACTCCATTAAATGGGAGAGCAGCTCCACAAACTGCCACAGGAGAAGCATGCAGACTATATTGTCGTCATTTCTCCTTTGGTAATAGAATTGTCGCAGTCAGTAATGACAGATTATCATGATTCTGCTAATGTCATGCAGCCACATGTCAGAGATCATATGTGAGCAGAGCCCAAGGAGAGACATGCCCAGCACACACCAATAATTACCCTCACCCCACCACAGCCTTTGAACATAGTATAAAACCAGGACCTCGTTCACTTCAATACTTACACTCAGTGGCTCCTTGATTGCGTACCTCCTGTGCCTAATAAAGTGGTTGCTGGGTGTATGTTCATGGGCTTCTGTTGCTACAGCCCATCCACTTCAAGGTTCGATGTGTTGTGCGTTCAGAGATGCTCTCTGCACACCACTGTTGTAACATGTGGTTATTTGAGTTACTGTCACCTTCCTGTTAACTTGAGACAGTCTGGCCATTCTCCTCTGATCTCTCTCATTAACAAAGCAATTCATCCTCAGAACTGCCACTCACTGGATTTTCTTGTTGTTTTTCGCACCATTCTCAGTAAACTCTAGAGATTGTTGGGCATGAAAATCCCAGGAGATGAGCAGTTTGTGAGATGCTCAAAACAGCTGGTCTGGCACCAACAATCATTCCACGGTCAAAGTCACATTTCGTCCCCATTCTGATATCTGCTCTGAACAACTGAACCTCTTGACCATGTCTGCATGCTTTTGTACATTGAGTTGCTGCCACATGATTGGCTAATTAGATATTTACAATAATGAACTAATTACAGGTGTATCTATTGAAGAGGCCACAGAGTGCATTATACTCATCTTGCTGAGACAAGATAGTGTCAAATGGAGCAATTGTGAGCGTCATACACTCCCAGCATCAGACACATGATGAGACACCATCTATAACATCCCATTATACACTCCCAGGGTCAGACACATGATGGAACTCCATCTGCATCCATCTGACACATTCTGGGGTCAGATATAGAGTGATGCTCCGTGTACACAATTCCCATCTCACTCTCCTGAAGTCAAGCACAAAGTGATGCTCTCCCCACACTCTCCTGTCATATAGTTTTCTATTGGAAGCCATTAGTTTGGTCATTTACAACTGGATGATGAAGATCCCACGTGACCATAAACACGAGATTCTGCAGATGCTGGAAATCCAAAGCTAGAGAGAATGAGACTCAGAGTCTTGTTTAGTATCACTGGCAGACTGTATGTCATGAAATTTCATGTTATGTGGCAGCAGTCCAGTGCAAGGCATAAAAAACTATAAATTACAATAAGAAACATGCTGTATATTTATTTATTTATAAAGTTTTAAAAACCAGTAAATCGTGCAAAAAGAGAGCAACCATAAGAAAATAATGAGCTTGTTCATGGGTTCAATGTCCATTCAGAAATCTGATGGCAAAGGGGAAGAAGCTGTTCCTGAATCGTGAATGTGTGTCTTCCAGCTCCTGTACCTCTTCCCTGATGGTGGTGGGGGCCCTCAATAATGGATGCTGCCTCTGGAAGCATTACATTTTGAAGGTGCTGGGGTGCCAGTGCCCATGAAGGAGCTAGCCTTCACAGCCTTTTCTGATTCTGAGTGGCCCCTCCGTACCAGACAGCGATGCAACCAGTCAGATGCTCTCCACCGAACATCTAGAAATTTGTGAGAGTCTTTGGTGGCAACCAAAAACGGTGATGGAACCAATGAACACACACACAAAATTTTTGAGGAACTCAGCAGGTCAGACAGCTTCCACAGAGTCGGAAAGATCTTGGCCTGAAACGTCAGTACTTCATTCCCCACACTTGCTGCCCTGACTTATTGAGTTCCTTCGGCGTTTTGTGTGCATTGCGCGTGATTGAGCAGAACGTCAGAAGGTTTCAGTGTTGACACAGAGTGCGATGAGGGTGTGGAGCTCTTTCAAGTTCATTCTGTGAAATCGCACCACACTGCTGCATGGCCTTATGTGTGTATGACAATGTGATCATTGATTCAATTATTTTATTAAATGCTGAACCTTTTCTAATTATATAATATATTGAATCAATGTATTGCATTAATACTGTGTTATAAGCCATTTAAATCTAGTTAAGCTGCAGTAAGATTTGTCTTTGGTATACTTGTCACACTTGCTATCTGAAACAAATCAGTTTATGGATGACAGGAGTGTGTTAATTAGTGCGGCGGAGAGTGTGAGACACGCACAGAGTCACCTATCAGGTTAGCTGTGAGAGTAAATACCTTGTCAACAACACATCAGTCACAGGACACTGAACACACAACAGTACAGCTAGAGACATACAGCCCATCATGTCTGTACTAAATACAATAGAGAATTACACTACATTTCATCACCTGCACGTGGTCCATTCCCCTCCATTCCCTGCACATTCTTGTGTCTGTCTAGCAATCTCTAAAACATACCTGTTGTATCTGCCTCCACTATCAACCCGGACAGCCTTTTCAAGGCACCCAGCGCTCCTTCACTCACAAAATATATCCCAAACATTTCTCTTAAAGTTTCCCCCTCTCACCGTAAACATTTGTTATCTACGACATGACAGTTCTACAATGGAAAAAGGATTCTGTCTTCTCTATCTCATAATGTTAGAAACCTCTATCATATCTTCCCCTCAGCCTCGGGTGATCCTGAGAAAACAATCCAAGTTCATCCAAGCTCTCCTTACAGCTCATGCCCTCTAATACAGGCAGCATCTTGGTGAACCACCTTCTGCTTCGGCTATCCATCGATTTTTGATGATGACTGAGGCCTGGGCAAGTTCGTATGGAAGACTGGCAGTTGCCCAAGCTGCAAGTCTCCCTTCTCCATGCCACCGATGTTGTCCAAGGGAAGGGCAAGGGCCGATACAGCTTGGCACTGGTGTCGTCACAGAGCAATGTGTGGTTAAGTACCTTGCTCAAGGACACCAACACGCTGCCTCAGCTAAGGCTCGAACTAGCGACCTTCAGATCACTAGACTGACACCTTAACCACTTGGCCACGCGCCACACTGGTGAACCACCTCTGCACACTCCAAAGTCTCCACATCCTTCCTGGAATGTGGCAACCAGAACTCCAAATGCAAACTGGTATGTTTTGTAACTCCAGAAATTAATCAGAAGAAAAACATGGGAGTCTGGGAAAACATGTC
This sequence comes from Hypanus sabinus, assembly GCF_030144855.1. NCBI lineage: Eukaryota > Metazoa > Chordata > Chondrichthyes > Myliobatiformes > Dasyatidae > Hypanus > Hypanus sabinus. Next base: position 4,328,125 of record NC_082726.1, on the reverse strand, counting down.
TTCTTTACTTTTACTCTAGTGAGGTACACACACATGATGTGGTGACATAATGATGTATGCCATTCACATATTTTTATATATAGCCTATAATTAATTATGTAAACAACAAAGAGTGCTTAATCAAGCAAAATATTTACAATATTACTCAAATATTACATATATATATATAGCATATATTTACTATGTGGTGGATATCTATATAGTAGTTGTGTTATATAGCATTTTCTTCCTAATCTGTAGTAAGTTTGGCAGGAACCCATTATAGTAATTGACAATTCCTAAAAAAGAGAGCACGACTGCGACACATCCTTTGACTTTGGAGCATCCACCACTGCTTGCATTTTCTAAGCACACATGTAATACTTGTGCATCAATGGTGTGACCACAGTAGGTGATGCTTGGTTTAATGAATTCACATTTGTAGTGTCATGTTCTGAGCCCATAATCTTCTAATCTTTTTAACACTGTCTTGAGATTTTGAAGAAGTTCCTTGTCATCCTCATTGATGTCTTACAGGTAACACTGAGTGCCTGGGTAACCTTGAAGCACCTGGTCCGTAGCTTTCTGCCAAAGTGTAGGTGCAGATGATACTCCAAAAATAATAGCAATAAAGCCCTTTGTGAGTGTTGAGACTGAGAAACACTTTGGACTCTTCTTCCATCTCCATCTCGAGGTTGTTTTACCCGTGATATGTTTCCGTTTTCAAATACCATCCTTGAACACTGCTGTGACATTTTCCAGTATCTTTCTTAATTCAACTTCAGTTTGTTCTGTTGCAAAGGATGTGACTCCAATCAAGTTGCAGTTGTCTCAGCCAGTCACAGCCCCACAGTGCTGGCCCCCCTGTTTCTACTCCTACAAGCCCAATGTGGCTTGTTGATTTCACTGTTATGTATGTCATTCCCCGGGAGTTATCTTTTCTCCAGCACAAATCCTTAGTTTGATATCTGCAGGATCTTTGAAATGCTGTTAGGACTCATTTTATGGATCGACTGAAACAGCTGAGCCAGAGTCCAATTCTGTTTTAATTAATTTGCCGTTCACCTCTTATGCAACCCAAATTGCTTGTTAGGTTTCACATTGTAAATCTCAATCTTGCGTCACTCTCATCATTATCAGATTTTTCATCAATAGTGTGCAGATTAGTGCTCTTCTTCAAACTACAAATTGACTTCTTATCATTTTCTCTTCCCTGTGCAGACTATTTATTTTTGTTTGCCTGACATGCTCTTTGTGTGTGTCCTACTTTGTTTCATTTGCTACAAGCTTACATGAGCCCCTACCACAATGGTAACACAATTTGTTCAGCCAGGCAGGTTTCTGTTTAGACATTGCAATTTTGTTCATGCTTACTTTCATCCCTGACTGCAACTCAGCTGCACCTCTGGCTGCGGTTTCCATGGATACAGCAATTTCAACTGTTCTTCTAAATGTAGGTTGTGCTCATTTAGCAGCTGTCTTTGAATGCTTTCTTGTCAGATTCCACAAACTAAACAATCTCTCAGGGCATCATTAAGCCCATCCCTGAACTGACAATGCTCAGACAATCTCTTCAATTCCACCCTGTATACTGAAATGGACTCCCCTTTCTTTTGAAGCCACTCATGAAATCTAAAGCATAAACAATGGCTTCAGTTCTAAATTTTACTGCATTTCATTCATGATATCAGCAAACCTTACCTGACGTAGTTTGGGTGGAGCAGTCAGACTTTATGCAAACTATATAGTCGTCCAATTGCACTCAGCAAAACCAGCACTCGTTTCTCATTGGTTATTCCATTTGTTTCAAACTACTGCTGAAATCATTCAGTATGCATAATCAGGTTATCTATTGTATAATCAAATGCCTCTATCATTCTGATGTAGCCAGCCGTTTCTGCTTTTTATTTATCACTACTACTGTCACCTAGTACTCACTGCTAATGAGCTTTGTCTGAGGGCTGAGCAGGAGAGGAAGTGTTCAGGCAGTGCAGAGTACACCTGTGGCCATTCCCCTCAGTAATAAGTATACAACTTTAGGGGGACAACCTACCGAGGGGAGCCTCAGGGACCGGATCTCTGGCCCTGAGTCTGGTGCTGTAGCTTAGAAGAGCAGAGAGGTGAAGAGGACTGCAATGTTGATAGGAGATTCCATCGTCAGAGGAACAGAGATGAGGTATAGACATTCGGATGGTATATTGCCTCCCTGGTGCCAGGATAAGGGATGTCTCAGATCGGGTCCATGGCATTTCCAAGGGCGAGGGTGAGCAGCCGGAAGACTTGATGCATATTGGCACCAATGACATGGATAGACAAGGAGAAGAGATCCTGAAGAGAGATTTTAGGAGCTGCAGTAAGTAGAAAGCTGAGAAGCAGGACCTCCATGGTAGTAATCTCCAGAGTTTCTCCGTGCCACATGCCAGTGAGAGTAAGAATAGTATGAATTGGCAGGTGAATGCATGGTCGACAAACTGGTGTAGGGGGCAGGGGTTCAGGTATGTGGATCATTGAGATCTCTTCTGGGGAAGGTATGACCTGTACAAAAAGGACGGGTTACACCTGTACTCAAGGGGTCCAATATCTTTGTGGGCAGGTGGGTTTAAACTAATTTGGCAGGGCGATGGGAACCAGAGTGACAGTGACAGTGCTGAAGATGAGGCAGTTGGTTACAAACAGAGGCAATGTGTTGTGAGACTCCTAGCAAGGAGAAGCTGACGACAGGGAAAAAATACAGTCAACAGGATGAGTTGCAACGTAAAAGGCAGACAAGATCAAAATGGGTGAATATAGGACTAAATGTGTGTAAAAGTGTGTATTTGAATGTGCACAGTATACAGAATAAGGTGGATGAACTTGCAGCACAGTCACAGATTGACAAGTATTAAGTTGTAGGCATCACTGAATCATGGCTGAGAAAAGATTATTAGCTGGGAGGTTAATGTCCAAGGATACACATTGTATCAGAAGGACAGGCAGAAAAACAGAGGGGGTGGCGTTGTTCTGTTGGTAACAAATGAAATTAAATCATTAGAAAGAGGTCGGAAGGTGTTTGTGTCACCCACGGTTCAGACATGGCTCAAGAGTGGAGTGAGAGGCACTGAAGCGGGTCAATACTTCACAAAACTTTAATGCGAGCAAGGGAAAATAAAACAATAAATATTAGGCTAAATAGGGCCATTAACTAAAACACTCTAACAGGAAACAAAGCTTACACTTTCTGAAGTAAGGCCAATGCCAAAACAAAAGCGAAGCTTTGCTGTGTTCTGTCCTCTGTCCAAGTCTCGACAAGCACTATGATGACAAGTATGGAGTTAAATACCATCACGATTAAATAATAATTAGCTGACATGTGCAAATTCACAAGCACAATTGCCGTATCTACTGTGCTGCCAAATCGGTGGTTGTGACAGTTGGATCATTGTGGGTAAAGCTAAAGGACTGCAAGGGTAAGAAGACCCAAATAGGAATTATATACAGACTCCAAAACTAGTAAATATATGGTCTACAAATTACTACGGAAGATCAAAAATGCATGCCTAAAGAGCAACGTTACAATAGTCATGCTGGACTTCGACATGGAGGTAAATTGGGAAAATCAGGTCGATGCTGTGTTCAAAGAGGGGTAATTTCTTGAATGCCTGTAAGATAGTTCAGAGTAGCTCATAGTTGAACCCACTGGGGGTTAATTCAGCTATTCTGTATTAAGTGTTGTGCAATGAACTGGATTTGATTAGAGAGCTGAAGGGCAAGTGATCAAAATATGATTGAATTCAGATTCAGATTCAGTTTATTTGTCATTTAGAAACCACAAATGCAATGCAGTTAAAAAATGAGACAACGTCCCTCCAGAATGACATCACAAAAGCATATGACAAAACAGACTACACCAGAAAATCCACATAACATTTGGCAATCCCCAATCCAGAGTCCGGAGAGGCTGCTGTGTATTAATATCGCGCTGCCGTCTTAGCGCGTTCCCCAGAAAGGAGCTCCAATCCCACCAGACAAAACAAGAGCAAAAACTAAAGCTACAAGGCCTGCACAAAACTACATAGTTACAACAGTGCAAACAATAGCATAATTGATAAAAAAAAAACAGACCCTGGGCACAGTAAAAATAGTCCAAAGATGTTAAAGGACTATAAGTTCAAAAGAAACCACCACACAGTTTCCACAAGTCCCCAGGGTCCTGACAGACTCGCCATCCCATGCCGGCGGCAGAAGGGAATACCCCCGCTATGGACTTCCATGGCACCGTCCGACTCAGCCTCACAGACACAGCACACAGTGAAAGCTCCACCGATCCCAGCCTCACAGACACAGCACACAGTGAAAGCTCCACCGATCCCAGTCTCACAGACACAGCACAGAGTGAAAGCTCCATCGAACCCAGCCTCACAGACACAGCACACAGTGAAAGCTCCATCGAACCCAGTCTCACAGACACAGCACAGAGTGAAAGCTCCATCGATCCCAGTCTCACAGACACAGCACACAGTGAAACCTCCATCGATCCCAGTCTCACAGACACAGCACACAGTGAAAGCTCCACCGATCCCAGTCTCACAGACACAGCACACAGTGAAAGCTCCACCGATCCCAGTCTCACAGACACAGCACACAGTGAAAGCTCCATCGAACCCAGTCTCACAGACACAGCACACAGTGAAAGCTCCGTCGAACCCAGCCTCACAGACACAGCACACAGTGAAAGCTCCGTCGAACCCAGCCTCGCAGACGCAGCACACAGTGAAAGCTCCACCGATCCCAGTCTCACAGACACAGCACACAGTGAAAGCTCCATCGAACCCAGTCTCACAGACACAGCACACAGTGAAAGCTCCGTCGATCCCAGTCTCACAGAGACAGCACACAGTGAAAGCTCCACCGATCCCAGCCTCACAGACACAGCACACAGTGAAAGCTCCGTCGAACCCAGTCTCACAGACACAGCACACAGTGAAAGCTCCATCGAACCCAGTCTCACAGACACAGCACACAGTGAAAGCTCCGTCGAACCCAGCCTCACAGACACAGCACACAGTGAAAGCTCCATCGAACCCAGTCTCACAGATACAGCACACATTGAAAGCTCCATCGAACCCAGTCTCACAGACACAGCACACAGTGAAAGCTCCATCGAACCCAGTCTCACAGACACAGCACACAGTGAAAGCTCCGTCGAACCCAGCCTCACAGACACAGCACACAGTGAAAGCTCCACCGATCCCAGCCTCACAGACACAGCACACAGTGAAAGCTCCACCGATCCCAGCCTCACAGACACAGCACATAGTGAAAGCTCCACCGATCCCAGTCTCACAGACACAGCACACAGTGAAAGCTCCACCGATCCCAGTCTCACAGACACAGCACACAGTGAAAGCTCCATCGAACCCAGTCTCACAGACACAGCACACAATGAAAGCTCCACCGATCCCATCCTCGCAGACACAGCACACAGTGAAAGCTCCATCGAACCCAGTCTCGCAGACACAGCACACAGTGAAAGCTCCACCGATCCCAGTCTCACAGACACAGCACACAGTGAAAGCTCCGTCGATCCCAGTCTCACAGACACAGCACACAGTGAAAGCTCCGTCGATCCCAGTCTCACAGACACAGCACACAGTGAAAGCCACCTGACCGCAGAGGACTCCAAGTCCGTCAAACCTCCGACCATCCCCTCCGGCACAGCCTCTCCGAGCACCGTCCTCTGCCAAGCATATTAAGACGCCCTGCCAACGGCCATCAGCAACGCGACCCTGAGGACTGAGGGCCTGTTCTTCCCAGCAGAGTCCCGGACCTCACCCTGAACTTTGAGGAGAAGCTGAAGTCAGATGTATCAGCATTACATTGGAGTAAAGGGAATTACAGAGACTTGAGAGAAGAGGTAGCCAGCATTGACTGGAAAAGAATATTGGTGTGGATGATTACACAGGATATAGACATCCCAAAGAAGGAATTAGACCATTCAGTTTGCTTCACCATCATGGCTGATCCAAATCCCATTCAGCCCTATATAACCTCACCATATTCTTTGATGCCCTGACCAATCAGGAAATGATCAACTTCTGGCTTAAGTATAGGCTCCACCACAGGCTGTGACAGAGAATTCCACAAAGTTACTACACTCTGGCAAAAAAATTCCTCCTTACCTCTGTTCTAAAGGGTTGCCACTGAATTTTGAGGCTGCGCCCTCTAGTTCTGGATACCCCCACCATAGGAAATGTCCTGTCCACATCCACCCAATCAAGTCTACATGAATCTGCTTAACAGGTTACGAGCCCATGGTATTACAGGGAAGATTCTAGCAAGGATAAAGCAGTGACAAATTGGCAGAAGGCAAAGAGTGGGAATAAAGAGAGCCTTTTCTAGTAGGCTGCCGGTGACTAGTGGTGTTCCACAAGGTTCCGTGTTGGGACCAGTTCTTTTAATGTTATATATTAGTGACTTGGATGATGGAATTGATGGCTTTGTTGCAAAGTTTGCAGAAAATGGGAAGATAGGTAGAGGGGCAGGTAGTTTTGAGGAAGTAGAGAGACTACAGAAGGACAGATTAGGAGAATGGGCAAATAAATGGCAGATGGAACAGTGTTGGGAAGTGTATGGTCATGCACTTTGGTTGTCTATTTTCTAAATGGACAGAAAATACAAAAAACTAAGGTGCAAAGGGATTAGGGAATCCTTGTGCAGGATTCCCTAAAGGTTAATTTGCAGGTTGAGACTGTGGTGAGGAAGGCAAATGCAATGTTAGCATTCATTTCAAGAGGTCTAGAATATAAAAGCAAGGATGTAATGTTGAGACTTTATAAAACACTGGTGAATCCTCACTTGGAGTATTGTGAGCTCTTCTGGGCCCCTTATCTTAGAAAGAATGTACTGAAACTGGAGAGGGTTCAGAGGAGGTTCACAAAAATGATTCCAGGTTTGAATGGCTTGTCACATGAAGAGCATTTGATGGCTCTGAGCCTATATTCACTAGAATTCAAAAGAAAGAGGGGTGACCTCACTGAAACCTATTGAATGGTGAAAGGCCTTGATGGAGTGGATGTAGAGAGAATGTTTCCTAGAGTGGGAGAGTCCAAGACCAGAGGACACAGCCTCAGAATAGAGGAGCATCCTTTTGGAGCAGAGATGAAGAAGAATTTTGTTAGGCAGAGAGTGGTGAATCTGTGGCATTCATTGCCACTGACAATTATGAAGGCCAAGCCTTTATGTATATTTAAGGCAGAGGTTGATAGATTCTTGATTGGTTACGGCATAAAGAGATACAGGGAGAAGGTAGGAGATTAGGGCCGAGAGGGAAAACTGGATCAGCCACAATGAAATGGCGGAACAGCCTCAATGGGAAAATGGCCTAATTCTGCTCCTATGTCTTATGGTCTTTATGGTCTGTTTCCTGCATATTTTTAAACTCTAGTGACTCTTCCTCTCTCTTTCTCTCTCTCCCTTCCAAAGAAAAAGTTGAGCTGTATTTCAACAGGTTGTAGTCACCCTTGGTTTGTTTCAAAACTTACTTGTCACCACTGTTATGCTTTGTAACACCAGAAGTTGATGAAAAGAACAGGGGAGCCAGGGAAAATGTCTCGATTTTGTTTTTACTCTAGTAAGGCTTGCATGTATGATATAGTGGCATAATTCACGTACTTCTACATATAACCTGTAATGTAAACAACTAAGAAAGCTTCATCAAACAATAACTTCTCAAATATTTTCTCGAATATTACTGAAGTATCAATATACAACAGGGCCTAACCCGGGTCACTGACACAGTAAAGCATTGCACGAACTGCAGTGCTACCTTACCATATGTAGGTTAGGTGGTTAGATTGTCTGTTGTTGCAGAAAGTCATTGTCTGGGACCTTGTCATGTTATCACGAGAAAAAGAAGTAAAGAACTAGTATAGGATTCTTGTAAATGGGGTTTGATTTGGACTCAATGCTCCAAAGAGCCTCTTTTCTGTTACTTATCACCATATCAGAATGTTAGTGATTCTAGTGACAGAAGATGGTGGGAACTATCAGCAAGTCGGCACAATAGTGTGGCCATTGGCAGTGTTACCATGGTTCATTTCCCAGAGACCGCTGTAAGGAGTTTGTACGTTCTCTCCGTGACCTCGCTGTGTTCTGCAGGTGCATCCCACGCCATGAAACAGACATTTGAGTCTCACTCGTCCCAGCCTGTGTGTCCCTCAGACACAGAGCTCTTATAGTGGCACGTTAGCTAGGGCTTGGCATAATGCTCTACAGCATCAGGACTCAGGTTTAAATCCCACCACTGTCACAAAGGAGTTTGACTGCGTAGGTTTCCTGCCCATTCCAAAGCCGTATGAGATGGCCGGTTAATTGGTCACATTGGTGTAACTGGGTGGCTCGGGCTTGTTGGACCAGAAGGCCTGTTACTGTGACGTGCCTCTGGATAAAATTAAAATAAATAAATAATATCAGGCAGCATCTGTGGAAGGGGAGACAGGGTTTACAATTCTGATCCAAACCAGGAAAGTGGACCCGAATCGTGAATTCTGTCCATCCCTCCACGGCTGTTTCTGGGACTTCCTGACTTTATTTCAGGTTTACAGGGTCTGCAGGGTTTGAGATGTTAGCCCCTGGGTTGGCGTGGCTGCTTCCCTTCTGCAGGAGCATGAATGGACATTTCCCCCAGTGTGAGACTGAGCAAAGCTGGTCTTCAGCAGCCTTATCAATGGAAGTTAACATGCAGGTTGAACATGTAATGGGGGGGGGGGTGGAATGGTATGTTGGACTTTAATGCAAGAAGATTGGGACAATGCCTTGCTGTAATTGAGGTGCAGAAGGACTTGGGAGTTCTCGTGTATGGTTCCCGGAAGGTTAACTTGCAAGTTGAGTCAGTGGTGAGGAAGGTAAATGCAATGTTACCATTCACTTCAAGAGGGCTTCGATACAAAAACAGACATGTGATGCTGAGGCCTTGTGAGGCATTAATCAGACTGCACTTGGAGCATTGCAAGCAGTTTTGGGTCTCTTATCCAAGCAAAGATGTGTTGGCATTGGAAAGGGTCCAGAAGAGGTTCATGAGAATGATCCTAGGAATGAAAGGGTTAACATATGAGTAGTGTTTGATGGCTCTGGGCCTGTACTCGCTGAAGTTTAGAAGAATGAGGGGGGATCTCAATTACAATTATTGAACATTGAAAGATCTGGATAAAATGGATGCGGAGAGGATATTTTCTATAGTGGCTGAGTCTAGGATCAGAGGACACCGCCTCAGGATAGAGGAACGTCCATTTAGAATGGAGCAAGTTCTTTAGGCAGAGGTGGTAAATCTATGGAATTTGGTACCACAAGCAGCTATGGAAGCTATTGAGAATATGAAGCTTGTATGCACCTGTCAGGATAAAAGGCAACGATAACGTGTAGGGAAATTTGGTTTTCAAGAGATATTGATGTCCTGGTTAAGGGAAAAAGGAGGTACGTAGCAGGTACAGGCAGGTAGGAACAAATGAGGTTTGAGGAGTGTAAGAAATGCAAGAGAACACGAGAAAGAAATCGGGAAGGCTAACAGAAGGCATAGCTAGCAGGCTAGCAGACTAGGTGAAGACCTTCTACAGATATGTTAAAAGGGACAAAACTGGTCCTCTGGTAGATCAGAATGGTAATCCATGTGTGGGACCAAAAGAGATGAGGAGATGTTAAATGGATTTTTTCACCTGTAGTTACTCGGGCGACAGACACTGAGTCTATAGACGTGAGGCAAAACAGCAACAAGGCCACAGATTTCTATACAGATTACAGAATAGGAGGTGTTGGCTGTTGAGGGAAAAGTCAGGATGGACAAATCCCCAGGACCTGACGAGGAGTTCCCTCAGACCCAATGGGAGGCAAGTGCAGAAAATTTCAGGGATCCAAGCAGAATTATTTAAATCATCTTTAGTGACAGATGAGGTACTGGAGGACTGGAGAATGTTGTTCTGCTGTTTAAGAAAGACTCTAAGAGTAAACCAGGAAATTATAGGCCAGTGAGCCTGACATCAGGAGTGGGAAAGTTATTGGAAAGTATTCTAAGAGATCAAATACTGTATATGGGTATTTGGATAGACAGGGACTGATTACGGATATGAGTATTAGGTAGTGTCTAACTAATCTTACAGAGTTTTTTGAAGATGGTACCAGGAACATTGATGAAGGCAAAGCAATGGACTTCAGCAAGGCATTTGACAAGGCCCCAGATGGGAATTTGGTCAAGAAAGTTGAATCACTTGGCATTCAAGATGAGGTAGTAAATTAAAAAAGAAGGGAGGCAGCAGAAAGGAAATTATAGATCAGTTGGGAAGAAGTTGGAGTCAATTGTTAAGAATGAGTTTATAGAGTACTTGGTGACACAGGACAAAGTCAGCACGCTTTCCCTTAAGGAAAATAGTGCCCAATGAACCTTTTGGAATTCCTTGAGAAGATTACAAGTAAGATAGACAAAGGGAATGCAGTGCATGTTGTATATTTTGGACTTTCAGAAGGCCTTTGACAAGGTGCCACACATGAGGCTGCTTACCAAGTTAAGAGCCCATGGTACTACAAGAAAGTTACTGGCATGGTTAGTACATTAACTGATTGGTAGGAGGCAGCCAGTGGGAATAAAAGGATCCTCTCCTGGTTGGCTGCCAGTGGCTCGTGGTGTTCTGCAGGGGTCAGTATTGGGACCACATCTTTTTATACTGTATGTCAATGATTTAGAAGATGGAATAGATGGCTTTTTTGCCAAGTTTGTAGATGATATGAAGATTGGTGGAGGGGCTGGTAGTGTTGAGTAAACAGGTAGGCTGCAGAAAGACCTAGACAGATTAGGAGAATGGGCAAGAAAGTGACAAATGAAATACAATGTTGGAAAATGCATGGTCATGCACTTTAGTAGAAGGAATAAATGTGCAGACTATTTTCTAAACAGAGAGAAAATCCAAAAATCTGAGGTGCAAAGGGACTTGGAAGTCTTTCTGCAGAACATCCTAAAGGTTAACGCAGGTAGAATCAGTGGTGAAGAAGGCAAATGCCATGTTAGCATTTATTTCAAGAGGTCTAGAATACAAGAGCAGGGATGTGCACTGAGACTTTATAAGGCACTGGTGAGGCCTCACCTTGAGTATTGTGAACAGTTTTGAGCTTCTTCTCTAAGAAAAGATGTGCTGGCATTGGAGAGGGTCCAGAGGAGGTTCACAAGAATGATTCCAGGAATGAAAGGGTTATCATAACCATATAACAATTACAGCACAGAAACAGGCCATCTTGGCCCTTCTAGTCCGTGCCGAATGCTTACTCTCACCTAGTCCCACCGACCTGCACACCATAACCCTCCATTCCTTTCCTGTCCATATACCTATCCAATTTTTTTTAAATGACAATATCGAACCTGCCCCTATCACTTCTACTGGAAGCTCGTTCCACACAGCTACCACTCTCTAAGTGAAGAAATTCCCCCTTGAGTTACCCCTAAACTTTTGCCCCCTAAACTCTCAACTCTCGTCCTCTTATTTGAATCTCCCCTACTCTCAATGGAAAAAGCCTATCCACGTCAACTCTATCTATCCCCCTCATAATTTTAAATACCTCTATCAAGTCCCCCTCAATCTTCATATGAGGAACATTTGATGGCTCTGGGTCTGTATTCACTGGAATTCGGAAGGATGAGGGGGGATCTCATTGAAACCTTTTGAATGTTGAAAGGCCTAGACAGAGTAGATGTGGAGACTATGTTTCCCATGGTGAGGGAGTCTAGGACAAGAGGGCACAGCCTCAAGATAGAGGGGCATCCATTTAAAACAGAGATGTGGAGAAATTTCTTTTGCCAGGGGGTGATGAATTTGTGGAATTTGTTACCACAGGCAGCTGTGGAGGCTAGGTTATTGGGTATATTTAAGGCAGAGATTGACAGGTTCTTGATTGGACATGGCATCAAAGATTATGGGGTGAAGGCTGGGGAGTGGGGCTGAGAGGCGAGAAAAAGATCAGCCATTATTGAATGGTGGAGCAGACTAGATGGGTCAAATGGCCTAATTCTGCTCCTATGTCATATGGTCTTATGGTCTAAATTGGATTAGACATAGGCTTTGCAGAAGAAGGCAGAGAGTGGTAGTAGATGGTTGCCTCTCTGATTGGAGGCCTGAGGCTAGTGGAGTGCCACAGGGATCAGTGTCTGTTGTTGTTTGTCACCCATCAATGATCTGGATGATAATGTGGTTCACTGGATCAGCAAATTTACAGCTGACACCAAGATTGGAGGTGTAGTGGACAGTGGGGAAATCTATAAAAGCTTGCAGCAGGATCTGGACAAGCTGGAAAATTGGGCTGAGAAATGGCAGATGGAATTTAATGCAGACGAATATGAGATGTTGCACTTTGGGAGGGGCCACCAGGGTCAGTCAGTACAGGTCCACGAGTCATTGAAAGTGGCGGGACAGGTAAATAGGGTTCTTTCAGCACACCAGCCTTCATAAATAAAAGTACTGAGTACAGGAGATGGGATGTTATGCAGAAGTTGTACAAGACATTGGTGAGGCCTAATTTGGAGTATTGTGTGGATGTTTGGCCACCTACCCACAGGAAAGATGTAAGTAAGATTAAAAGAGAAAATTTTACAAGGATGTTGCTAGGATCGGAGGACCTGAATTATAAGGGAAGATTGAATAGGTTAGAACTGTATTCCCTAGAATGTAGAAAATTGAGGACAGATTTAATAGAGGTATAAAAAATTATGATGCGCATAGATAGGGTAAATGCAAGCAGGCTTTTTCCATTGAGGTTGGATCAGGTCATGAGTTAAGGGTGGAAGGTGAAACAATTAAGGGGAACATGAGGGGAAACATCTTCACTCAGAGGGTGGTAAGAGTATAGAATGAGCTGCTAGTGCAAGTGGTGGATGCTATTTCGATTTCAATGTTCAAGAGAAGTTTGGATAGGTACTTGGATGGTAGACATTTGGAGAGCTATGGTCTAGTTTAGGCTGATAGCCAGTTTAGGCAGTTTAATTGGTTTGCAATGGACTGGATGGGTCAAAGGGCCAGTTTTCTATGACTCTATGTCTTCTGGTCTTCGTTCATGTTCAAGTCCACACCAAGCACCATTGTATTCCCCTCATTACCATCAAATATCTTGGATTCCACAACCCACAGCCTCTCTTTAGCTCACAACTCATCTTCTCAGAATTAATTTTTATATTTGCACAGATTATTCCCCTTTTGCTTATTTGACAGTCTTTGTGTATAGTTTTTCATAAATTCAATTCATTTCTTTATTTTTCCTGTGAATGCCTGCAAGAAAATGAATCTCAGAACAGTATGTGTAGTGAACTTTGATCTTTGTTCACCACTCTCAACCTGGAGCGGTGATCTTGTTTCTGAGAGACAGGAGGAGCCCACTACCTCCTCGTGCTGTCGTTGAGGAAAGTGAAGACTGCCCGACAGATGCCAGTGACAAATGTGCAAAACCCAGGCGCTATGCTATTAATTTCCTTCCCTCTCTTTGGTTAAATGTCCCTCAGGACCAGAGTAGAGTATTACAATTAATTATAATCAGATGCGTAACCACCACTGATTTCCTGTGAGTGGTGACTCGTGGCTGCATGCTCATCACCCTCCTCAGATTCAGAATCACTGGCATGTCATGAAATTTGTCATTTTGTAGCTGCAGTACAGTGCAATATATTAAAAACGCTGGTTACCACGGTAGCATAGCAGTTAATGCAACGCGAATTCAGCTTGGGGCGTTCCAGAATTCAGATTCAATCCAGTGCTGTCTGAAATGCAGGGTTTCTTCCCACACTCCAGTGGTGTACCAGGCAGATTAACTGCTCATTGCAAATTGTCCCCTGATTAGGTAAGGGTTAATCAGAGTTGGCAGGGGTTGCTTGAAAGGCCAGTAGGGCCAACAGCACACTGTATCACTAAATAAAATTTTTAAGTTACTGTAAGTTGCAATAGGAAATATAAATAAGACAAATAGGTACAGTAGTAAAAAAGAGATTAAGTTCATGGGTTTATGGCCTATTCAGAAATCTGATGGTGGTGGGGAATAAGCACTTCTGAATCATTGAGAGTGTGTCTTCCAGCTCCTGTACCTCCTCCCTGAAGGTAGTAATGATAAGAGGGCATGTCCTGGGTGATGAGGTACAGCTGTTTGAAGATGTTGACGATGATGGAGTGGGTTGTGGGTTGAGAGCTCGATGAGTCTACATGGCCCCTCCTTACCACACGGTGATGCAGCCAGTGAGAAGCTCCCCATGGTACAGCTGTAGAAATTTGCTAGAGTCCCGTGGTCACACATCTCCCTGCAGCAATGGCCCTCATCTCCACCAGACCTCCTCCACCACTGTCTCCAGTGAGGCCACACAGGAGGGTAGCCCAAGCGATGGTCCCTCTGGACTGGATTCGATTAGCCGCTGGGGTTACCAGATACAAGATCCAATGTCATTCACACACCCTCCATCACACAGGTGAATGCTCACCAATGCTCTATATGTTTGACAAGAAACATCTTGCTTGGAACAACACGGATATTAAAAAAAGAGTTAGTAATTCATGGTGTGGCTGATTCTAAATTAAAAACATACAAAGCACATTGTGTTTGAGAGAGAGTGGTTGCTTATCAAGCCCAGGATGGTCCATGGGATCTCCACCGCAGCTGGGCGGAGGCATCCACACCTCCTGTCCCTGAAGTGAGGGTCCTGTCTCATTAAGAAGTGACTTTCCTCAGTGAGACAGGATCCAGTGTCAGTGAGGGAGGGAACTACCCTGATGAGTGAGTGACCTGTTTCAGTGAGGGAGGGTCCTATCCTGGTGTGAGTGAGTGACCTGTTTCAGTGAGGGAGGGTCCTATCCGGGTGTGAGTGAGTGACCTGTTTCAGTGAGGGAGGGTCCTATCCGGCTGTGAGTGAGTGACCTGTTTCAGTGAGGGAGGGTCCTATCCTGGTGTGTGAGTGACCTGTTTCAGTGAGGGAGGGTCCTATCCGGGTGTGAGTGAGTGACCTGTTTCAGTGAGGGAGGGTCCTATCCTGGTGTGAGTGAGTGACCTGTTTCAGTGAGGGAGGGTCCTATCCTGGTGAGTGTGACCTGTTTCAGTGAGGGAGGGTCCTATCCTGGTGAGTGAGTGACCTGATTCAGTGAGGGAGGGTCCTATCGGGGTGTGAGTGAGTGACCTGTCTCAGTGAGGGAGGGTCCTATCGGGGTGTGAGTGAGTGACCTGTCTCAGTGAGGGAGAGTCCTATCCGGGTGAGTGAGTGACCTGTTTCAGTGAGGGAGGGTCCTATCCGGGTGAGTGAGTGACCTGTTTCAGTGAGGGAGGGTCCTATCGGGGTGTGAGTGAGTGACCTGTTTCAGTGAGGGAGGGTCCTATCCGGGTGTGAGTGAGTGACCTGTTTCAGTGAGGGAGGGTCCTATCCTGGTGAGTGAGTGACCTGTTTCAGTGAGGGAGGGTCCTATCCGGGTGAGTGAGTGACCTGTTTCAGTGAGGGAGGGTCCTATCCGGGTGAGTGAGTGACCTGTTTCAGTGAGGGAGGGTCCTATCCGGGTGAGTGAGTGACCTGTTTCAGTGAGGGAGGGTCCTATCCTGGTGAGTGAGTGACCTGTTTCAGTGAGGGAGGGTCCTATCCGGGTGAGTGAGTGACCTGTTTCAGTGAGGGAGGGTCCTATCCGGGTGTGAGTGACCTGTTTCAGTGAGGGAGGGTCCTATCCGGGTGAGTGAGTGACCTGTTTCAGTGAGGGAGGGTCCTATCCGGGTGAGTGAGTGACCTGTTTCAGTGCGGGAGGGTCCTATCCGGGTGAGTGAGTGACCTGTTTCAGTGAGGGAGGGTCCTATCCTGGTGAGTGAGTGACCTGTTTCAGTGAGGGAGGGTCCTATCCTGGTGTGTGAGTGACCTGTTTCAGTGAGGGAGGGTCCTATCCGGGTGTGAGTGAGTGACCTGTTTCAGTGAGGGAGGGTCCTATCCTGGTGTGAGTGAGTGACCTGTTTCAGTGAGGGAGGGTCCTATCCTGGTGAGTGAGTGACCTGTTTCAGTGAGGGAGGGTCCTATCCTGGTGAGTGAGTGACCTGTTTCAGTGAGGGAGGGTCCTATCCTGGTGAGTGAGTGACCTGTCTCAGTGAGGGAGGGTCCTATCGGGGTGTGAGTGAGTGACCTGTCTCAGTGAGGGAGGGTCCTATCCTGGTGAGTGAGTGACCTGTTTCAGTGAGGGAGGGTCCTATCCGGGTGAGTGAGTGACCTGTTTCAGTGAGGGAGGGTCCTATCCGGGTGTGAGTGACCTGTTTCAGTGAGGGAGGGTCCTATCCGGGTGAGTGAGTGACCTGTTTCAGTGAGGGAGGGTCCTATCCGGGTGAGTGAGTGACCTGTTTCAGTGCGGGAGGGTCCTATCCGGGTGAGTGAGTGACCTGTTTCAGTGAGGGAGGGTCCTATCCTGGTGAGTGAGTGACCTGTTTCAGTGAGGGAGGGTCCTATCCTGGTGAGTGAGTGACCTGTTTCAGTGAGGGAGGGTACTATCCTGGTGTGTGTGAGTGACCTGTTTCAGTGAGGGAGAGTCCTATCCTGGTGTGAGTGAGTGACCTGTTTCAGTGAGGGAGGGTCCTATCCGGCTGTGAGTGAGTGACCTGTTTCAGTGAGGGAGGGTCCTATCCGGGTGAGTAAGTGACCTGTTTCAGTGAGGGAGGGTCCTATCCGGGTGAGTGAGTGACCTGTTTCAGTGAGGGAGGGTCCTACCCGGGTGTGAGTGAGTGACCTGTTTCAGTGAGGGAGGGTCCTATCCGGGTGTGAGTGAGTGACCTGTTTCAGTGAGGGATGGTCCTACCCGGGTGTGAGTGAGTGACCTGTGTCAGTGAGGGAGGGTCCTATCTGGGTGTGAGTGACCTGTTTCAGTGAGGGAGGGTCCTATCTGGGTGTGAGTGACCTGTTTCAGTGAGGGAGGGTCCTATCCGGGAGAGTGAGTGACCTGTCTCAGTGAGGGAGGGTCCTATCCGGGTGAGTGAGTGACCTGTTTCAGTGAGGGAGGGTCCTATCCGGGTGAGTGAGTGACCTGTTTCAGTGAGGGAGGGTCCTATCCTGGTGAGTGAGTGACCTGTTTCAGTGAGGGAGGGTCCTATCCTGGTGAGTGAGTGACCTGTTTCAGTGAGGGTGGGTCCTATCCGGGTTTGAGTGACCTGTTTCAGTGAGGGAGGGTCCTACCCGGGTGTGAGTGAGTGACCTGTTTCAGTGAGGGAGGGTCCTATCCGAGTGTGAGTGAGTGACCTGTTTCAGTGAGGGAGGGTCCTATCCGAGTGTGATTGACCTGTGTCAGTGAGGGAGGGTCCTATCCGGGTGAGTGAGTGACCTGTTTCAGTGAGGGAGGGTCCTACCCGGGTGTGAGTGAGTGACCTGTTTCAGTGAGGGAGGGTCCTATCCGGGTGTGAGTGAGTGAACTGTTTCAGTGAGGGAGGGTCCTATCCGGGTGCGAGTGAGTGACCTGATTCAGTGAGGGAGGGTCCTATCTGGGTGTGAGTGACCTGTTTCAGTGAGGGAGGGTCCTACCCGAGTGTGATTGACCTGTGTCAGTGAGGGAGGGTCCTACCCGGGTGTGAGTGAGTGACCTGATTCAGTGAGGGAGGGTCCTATCTGGGTGTGAGTGACCTGTTTCAGTGAGGGAGGGTCCTATCCGAGTGTGATTGACCTGTTTCAGTGAGGGAGGGTCCTACCCGGGTGTGAGTGAGTGACCTGTTTCAGTGAGGGAGGGTCCTATCCGGGTGTGAGTGAGTGACCTGTTTCAGTGAGGGAGGGTCCTATCCGGGTGTGAGTGAGTGACCTGATTCAGTGAGGGAGGGTCCTATCCGGGTGAGTGAGTGACCTGTTTCAGTGAGGGAGGGTCCTATCCTGGTGAGTGAGTGACCTGTTTCAGTGAGGGAGGGTCCTATCCGGGTGTGAGTGAGTGACCTGTTTCAGTGAGGGAGGGTCCTATCCGGGTGTGAGTGAGTGACCTGTTTCAGTGAGGGAGGGTCCTATCCGGGTGAGTGAGTGACCTGTCTCAGTGAGGGAGGGTCCTATCCGGGTGAGTGAGTGACCTGTTTCAGTGAGGGAGGGTCCTATCCGGGTGAGTGAGTGACCTGTTTCAGTGAGGGAGGGTCCTATCCTGGTGAGTGAGTGACCTGTTTCAGTGAGGGAGGGTCCTATCCTGGTGAGTGAGTGACCTGTTTCAGTGAGGGAGGGTCCTATCCGGGTGAGTGAGTGACCTGTTTCAGTGAGGGAGGGTCCTATCCGGGTGAGTGAGTGACCTGTTTCAGTGAGGGAGGGTCCTATCCGGGTGAGTGAGTGACCTGTTTCAGTGAGGGAGGGTCCTATCCTGGTGAGTGAGTGACCTGTTTCAGTGAGGGAGGGTCCTATCCGGGTGAGTGAGTGACCTGTTTCAGTGAGGGAGGGTCCTATCCGGGTGTGAGTGACCTGTTTCAGTGAGGGAGGGTCCTATCCGGGTGAGTGAGTGACCTGTTTCAGTGAGGGAGGGTCCTATCCGGGTGAGTGAGTGACCTGTTTCAGTGCGGGAGGGTCCTATCCGGGTGAGTGAGTGACCTGTTTCAGTGAGGGAGGGTCCTATCCTGGTGAGTGAGTGACCTGTTTCAGTGAGGGAGGGTCCTATCCTGGTGTGTGAGTGACCTGTTTCAGTGAGGGAGGGTCCTATCCGGGTGTGAGTGAGTGACCTGTTTCAGTGAGGGAGGGTCCTATCCTGGTGTGAGTGAGTGACCTGTTTCAGTGAGGGAGGGTCCTATCCTGGTGAGTGAGTGACCTGTTTCAGTGAGGGAGGGTCCTATCCTGGTGAGTGAGTGACCTGTTTCAGTGAGGGAGGGTCCTATCCTGGTGAGTGAGTGACCTGTCTCAGTGAGGGAGGGTCCTATCGGGGTGTGAGTGAGTGACCTGTCTCAGTGAGGGAGGGTCCTATCCTGGTGAGTGAGTGACCTGTTTCAGTGAGGGAGGGTCCTATCCGGGTGAGTGAGTGACCTGTCTCAGTGAGGGAGGGTCCTATCCGGGTGTGAGTGACCTGTTTCAGTGAGGGAGGGTCCTATCCGGGTGAGTGAGTGACCTGTTTCAGTGAGGGAGGGTCCTATCCGGGTGAGTGAGTGACCTGTTTCAGTGCGGGAGGGTCCTATCCGGGTGAGTGAGTGACCTGTTTCAGTGAGGGAGGGTCCTATCCTGGTGAGTGAGTGACCTGTTTCAGTGAGGGAGGGTCCTATCCTGGTGAGTGAGTGACCTGTTTCAGTGAGGGAGGGTACTATCCTGGTGAGTGAGTGACCTGTTTCAGTGAGGGAGGGTCCTATCCTGGTGAGTGAGTGACCTGTTTCAGTGAGGGAGGGTCCTATCCTGGTGAGTGAGTGACCTGTCTCAGTGAGGGAGGGTCCTATCGGGGTGTGAGTGAGTGACCTGTCTCAGTGAGGGAGGGTCCTATCCTGGTGAGTGAGTGACCTGTTTCAGTGAGGGAGGGTCCTATCCGGGAGAGTGAGTGACCTGTCTCAGTGAGGGAGGGTCCTATCCGGGTGAGTGAGTGACCTGTTTCAGTGAGGGAGGGTCCTATCCGGGTGAGTGAGTGACCTGTTTCAGTGAGGGAGGGTCCTATCCTGGTGAGTGAGTGACCTGTTTCAGTGAGGGAGGGTCCTATCCTGGTGAGTGAGTGACCTGTTTCAGTGAGGGTGGGTCCTATCCGGGTTTGAGTGACCTGTTTCAGTGAGGGAGGGTCCTACCCGGGTGTGAGTGAGTGACCTGTTTCAGTGAGGGAGGGTCCTATCCGAGTGTGAGTGAGTGACCTGTTTCAGTGAGGGAGGGTCCTATCCGAGTGTGATTGACCTGTGTCAGTGAGGGAGGGTCCTATCCGGGTGAGTGAGTGACCTGTTTCAGTGAGGGAGGGTCCTACCCGGGTGTGAGTGAGTGACCTGTTTCAGTGAGGGAGGGTCCTATCCGGGTGTGAGTGAGTGACCTGTTTCAGTGAGGGAGGGTCCTATCCGGGTGCGAGTGAGTGACCTGATTCAGTGAGGGAGGGTCCTATCTGGGTGTGAGTGACCTGTTTCAGTGAGGGAGGGTCCTACCCGAGTGTGATTGACCTGTGTCAGTGAGGGAGGGTCCTACCCGGGTGTGAGTGAGTGACCTGATTCAGTGAGGGAGGGTCCTATCTGGGTGTGAGTGACCTGTTTCAGTGAGGGAGGGTCCTATCCGAGTGTGATTGACCTGTTTCAGTGAGGGAGGGTCCTACCCGGGTGTGAGTGAGTGACCTGTTTCAGTGAGGGAGGGTCCTATCCGGGTGTGAGTGAGTGACCTGTTTCAGTGAGGGAGGGTCCTATCCGGGTGTGAGTGAGTGACCTGTCTCAGTGAGGGAGAGTCCTATCCGGGTGAGTGAGTGACCTGTTTCAGTGAGGGAGGGTCCTATCCGGGTGAGTGAGTGACCTGTTTCAGTGAGGGAGGGTCCTATCGGGGTGTGAGTGAGTGACCTGTTTCAGTGAGGGAGGGTCCTATCCGGGTGTGAGTGAGTGACCTGTTTCAGTGAGGGAGGGTCCTATCCTGGTGAGTGAGTGACCTGTTTCAGTGAGGGAGGGTCCTATCCGGGTGAGTGAGTGACCTGTTTCAGTGAGGGAGGGTCCTATCCGGGTGAGTGAGTGACCTGTTTCAGTGAGGGAGGGTCCTATCCGGGTGAGTGAGTGACCTGTTTCAGTGAGGGAGGGTCCTATCCTGGTGAGTGAGTGACCTGTTTCAGTGAGGGAGGGTCCTATCCGGGTGAGTGAGTGACCTGTTTCAGTGAGGGAGGGTCCTATCCGGGTGTGAGTGACCTGTTTCAGTGAGGGAGGGTCCTATCCGGGTGAGTGAGTGACCTGTTTCAGTGAGGGAGGGTCCTATCCGGGTGAGTGAGTGACCTGTTTCAGTGCGGGAGGGTCCTATCCGGGTGAGTGAGTGACCTGTTTCAGTGAGGGAGGGTCCTATCCTGGTGAGTGAGTGACCTGTTTCAGTGAGGGAGGGTCCTATCCTGGTGTGTGAGTGACCTGTTTCAGTGAGGGAGGGTCCTATCCGGGTGTGAGTGAGTGACCTGTTTCAGTGAGGGAGGGTCCTATCCTGGTGTGAGTGAGTGACCTGTTTCAGTGAGGGAGGGTCCTATCCTGGTGAGTGAGTGACCTGTTTCAGTGAGGGAGGGTCCTATCCTGGTGAGTGAGTGACCTGTTTCAGTGAGGGAGGGTCCTATCCTGGTGAGTGAGTGACCTGTCTCAGTGAGGGAGGGTCCTATCGGGGTGTGAGTGAGTGACCTGTCTCAGTGAGGGAGGGTCCTATCCTGGTGAGTGAGTGACCTGTTTCAGTGAGGGAGGGTCCTATCCGGGTGAGTGAGTGACCTGTTTCAGTGAGGGAGGGTCCTATCCGGGTGTGAGTGACCTGTTTCAGTGAGGGAGGGTCCTATCCGGGTGAGTGAGTGACCTGTTTCAGTGAGGGAGGGTCCTATCCGGGTGAGTGAGTGACCTGTTTCAGTGCGGGAGGGTCCTATCCGGGTGAGTGAGTGACCTGTTTCAGTGAGGGAGGGTCCTATCCTGGTGAGTGAGTGACCTGTTTCAGTGAGGGAGGGTCCTATCCTGGTGAGTGAGTGACCTGTTTCAGTGAGGGAGGGTACTATCCTGGTGTGTGTGAGTGACCTGTTTCAGTGAGGGAGAGTCCTATCCTGGTGTGAGTGAGTGACCTGTTTCAGTGAGGGAGGGTCCTATCCGGCTGTGAGTGAGTGACCTGTTTCAGTGAGGGAGGGTCCTATCCGGGTGAGTAAGTGACCTGTTTCAGTGAGGGAGGGTCCTATCCGGGTGAGTGAGTGACCTGTTTCAGTGAGGGAGGGTCCTACCCGGGTGTGAGTGAGTGACCTGTTTCAGTGAGGGAGGGTCCTATCCGGGTGTGAGTGAGTGACCTGTTTCAGTGAGGGATGGTCCTACCCGGGTGTGAGTGAGTGACCTGTGTCAGTGAGGGAGGGTCCTATCTGGGTGTGAGTGACCTGTTTCAGTGAGGGAGGGTCCTATCTGGGTGTGAGTGACCTGTTTCAGTGAGGGAGGGTCCTATCCGGGAGAGTGAGTGACCTGTCTCAGTGAGGGAGGGTCCTATCCGGGTGAGTGAGTGACCTGTTTCAGTGAGGGAGGGTCCTATCCGGGTGAGTGAGTGACCTGTTTCAGTGAGGGAGGGTCCTATCCTGGTGAGTGAGTGACCTGTTTCAGTGAGGGAGGGTCCTATCCTGGTGAGTGAGTGACCTGTTTCAGTGAGGGTGGGTCCTATCCGGGTTTGAGTGACCTGTTTCAGTGAGGGAGGGTCCTACCCGGGTGTGAGTGAGTGACCTGTTTCAGTGAGGGAGGGTCCTATCCGAGTGTGAGTGAGTGACCTGTTTCAGTGAGGGAGGGTCCTATCCGAGTGTGATTGACCTGTGTCAGTGAGGGAGGGTCCTATCCGGGTGAGTGAGTGACCTGTTTCAGTGAGGGAGGGTCCTACCCGGGTGTGAGTGAGTGACCTGTTTCAGTGAGGGAGGGTCCTATCCGGGTGTGAGTGAGTGACCTGTTTCAGTGAGGGAGGGTCCTATCCGGGTGCGAGTGAGTGACCTGATTCAGTGAGGGAGGGTCCTATCTGGGTGTGAGTGACCTGTTTCAGTGAGGGAGGGTCCTACCCGAGTGTGATTGACCTGTGTCAGTGAGGGAGGGTCCTACCCGGGTGTGAGTGAGTGACCTGATTCAGTGAGGGAGGGTCCTATCTGGGTGTGAGTGACCTGTTTCAGTGAGGGAGGGTCCTATCCGAGTGTGATTGACCTGTTTCAGTGAGGGAGGGTCCTACCCGGGTGTGAGTGAGTGACCTGTTTCAGTGAGGGAGGGTCCTATCCGGGTGTGAGTGAGTGACCTGTTTCAGTGAGGGAGGGTCCTATCCGGGTGTGAGTGAGTGACCTGATTCAGTGAGGGAGGGTCCTATCCGGGTGAGTGAGTGACCTGTTTCAGTGAGGGAGGGTCCTATCCTGGTGAGTGAGTGACCTGTTTCAGTGAGGGAGGGTCCTATCCGGGTGTGAGTGAGTGACCTGTTTCAGTGAGGGAGGGTCCTATCCGGGTGTGAGTGAGTGACCTGTTTCAGTGAGGGAGGGTCCTATCCGGGTGAGTGAGTGACCTGTCTCAGTGAGGGAGGGTCCTATCCGGGTGAGTGAGTGACCTGTTTCAGTGAGGGAGGGTCCTATCCGGGTGAGTGAGTGACCTGTTTCAGTGAGGGAGGGTCCTATCCTGGTGAGTGAGTGACCTGTTTCAGTGAGGGAGGGTCCTATCCTGGTGAGTGAGTGACCTGTTTCAGTGAGGGAGGGTCCTATCCTGGTGAGTGAGTGACCTGTTTCAGTGAGGGAGGGGCCTATCCGGGTGAGTGAGTGACCTGTTTCAGTGAGGGAGGGTCCTATCCGGGTGAGTGAGTGACCTGTTTCAGTGAGGGAGGGGCCTATCCTGGTGAGTGAGTGACCTGTTTCAGTGAGTGATGGTCGTATCCGGGTGTGAGTGAGTGACCTGTTTCAGTGAGGGAGGGTCCTATCCGGGTGAGTGAGTGACCTGTTTCAGTGAGGGAGGGTCCTATCCGGGTGAGTGAGTGACCTGTTTCAGTGAGGGAGGGTACTATCCTGGTGAGTGAGTGACCTGTTTCAGTGAGGGAGGGTCCTATCCTGGTGAGTGAGTGACCTATTTCAGTGAGGGAGGGTCCTATTCTGGTGAGTGAGTGACCTGTTTCAGTGAGGGATGGTCCTATCCGGGTGTGAGTGACCTGTTTCAGTGAGGGAGGGTCCTATCCGGGTGAGTGAGTGACCTGTTTCAGTGAGGGAGGGTCCTATCCGGGTGAGTGAGTGACCTATTTCAGTGAGGGACGGTCCTATCCTGGTGAGTGAGTGACCTGTTTCAGTGAGGGAGAGTCCTATCCGGGTGAGTGAGTGACCTGTTTCATTGAGGGAGGGTCCTATCCGGGTGAGTGAGTGACCTGTTTCAGTGAGGGTGGGGCCTATCTGGGTGAGTGAGTGACCTGTTTCAGTGAGGGAGGCTCCTATCCGGGTGTGAGTGAGTGACCTGTTTCAGTGAGGGAGGGTCCTATCCTGGTGAGTGAGTGACCTCTGTTAGTGAGGGAGGGTCCTATCCTGGTGTGAGTGAATGACCTGTTTCAGTGAGGGAGGGTCCTATCCTGGTGAGTGAGTGACCTGTTTCAGTGAGGGAGGGTCCTATCCTGGTGAGTGTGACCTGTTTCAGTGAGGGAGGGGCCTATCCGGGTGAGTGAGTGACCTCTGTCAGTGAGGGAGAGTCCTATCCTGGTGTGAGTGAGTGACCTGTTTCAGTGAGTGAGGGTCCTATCCGGGTGAGTGAGTGACCTGTTTCAGTGAGGGAGGGTCCTATCCTGGTGTGAGTGAGTGACCTGTTTCAGTGAGTGTGGGTCCTATCCTGGTGAGTGAGTGACCTGTTTCAGTGCGGGAGGGTCCTATCCGGGTGAGTGAGTGACCTGTTTCAGTGAGGGAGGGTCCTATCCGGGTGAGTGAGTGACCTCTGTCAGTGAGGGAGAGTCCTATCCTGGTGTGAGTGAGTGACCTGTTTCAGTGAGTGAGGGTCCTATCCGGGTGAGTGAGTGACCTGTTTCAGTGAGGGAGTGTCCTATCCTGGTGTGAGTGAGTGACCTGTTTCAGTGAGGGAGGGTCCTATCCTGGTGAGTGAGTGACCTGTTTCAGTGAGGGAGGGTCCTATCCGGGTGTGAGTGAGTGTCCTGTTTCAGTGAGGGAGGGTCCTATCCGGGTGTGTGTGAGTGACCTGTTTCCGTGAGGGAGGGTCCTATCCGGGTGTGAGTGAGTGACCTGTTTCAGTGAGGGAGGGTCCTATCCGGGTGAGTGAGTGACCTGTTTCCGTGAGGGAAGGTCCTATCCGGGTGTGAGTGAGTGACCTGTTTCAGTGAGGGAGGGTCCTATCCGGGTGTCAGTGAGTGACCTGTTTCAGTGAGGGAGGGTCCTATCCTGGTGAGTGAGTGACCTGTTTCAGTGAGGGAGGTTCCTATCCGGGTTTGAGTGACCTGTTTCAGTGAGGGAGGGTCCTATCCGGGTGTCTGTGAGTGACCTGTTTCAGTGAGGGAGGGTCCTATCCGGGTGAGTGAGTGACCTATTTCAGTGAGGGACGATCCTATCCTGGTGAGTGAGTGACCTGTTTCAGTGAGGGAGAGTCCTATCCGGGTGAGTGAGTGACCTGTTTCATTGAGGGAGGGTCCTATCCGGGTGAGTGAGTGACCTGTTTCAGTGAGGGAGGGGCCTATCTGGGTGAGTGAGTGACCTGTTTCAGTGAGGGAGGGTCCTATCAGGGTGTGAGTGAGTGACCTGTTTCAGTGAGGGAGAGTCCTATCCTGGTGTGAGTGAGTGACCTGTTTCAGTGAGTGTGGGTCCTATCCTGGTGAGTGAGTGACCTGTTTCAGTGCGGGAGGGTCCTATCCGGGTGAGTGAGTGACCTGTTTCAGTGAGGGAGGGTCCTATCCGGGTGAGTGAGTGACCTGTTTCAGTGAGGGAGGTTCCTATCCGGGTGAGTGAGTGACCTCTGTCAGTGAGGGAGAGTCCTATCCTGGTGTGAGTGAGTGACCTGTTTCAGTGAGTGAGGGTCCTATCTGGATGAGTGAGTGACCTGTTTCAGTGAGGGAGGGTCCTATCCTGGTGTGAGTGAGTGACCTGTTTCAGTGAGTGTGGGTCCTATCCTGGTGAGTGAGTGACCTGTTTCAGTGCGGGAGGGTCCTATCCGGGTGAGTGAGTGACCTCTGTCAGTGAGGGAGAGTCCTATCCTGGTGTGAGTGAGTGACCTGTTTCAGTGAGTGAGGGTCCTATCCGGGTGAGTGAGTGACCTGTTTCAGTGAGGGTGGGTCCTATCCTGGTGTGAGTGAGTGACCTGTTTCAGTGAGGGAGGGTCCTATCCTGGTGAGTGAGTGACCTGTTTCAGTGAGGGAGGGTCCTATCCGGGTGTGAGTGAGTGTCCTGTTTCAGTGAGGGAGGGTCCTATCCGGGTGTGTGTGAGTGACCTGTTTCAGTGAGGGAGGGTCCTATCCGGGTGTGAGTGAGTGACCTGTTTCAGTGAGGGAGGGTCCTATCCTGGTGAGTGAGTGACCTGTTTCAGTGAGGGAGGTTCCTATCCGGGTTTGCGTGACCTGTTTCAGTGAGGGAGGGTCCTATCCGGGTGTCTGTGAGTGACCTGTTTCAGTGAGGGAGGGTCCTATCCGGGTGTGAGTGAGTGACCTGTTTCAGTGATGGAGGGTCCTATCTGGGTGTCATTGAGTGACCTGTTTCAGTCAGGGAGGGTCTGTCAATTTGGTAGTGACCTGTCTCAGTGAGATAGGGTCCTATACTCCTGCAAACTCTCTCCTTCCTCAACACTACCTGCTCCTCCACCCTTACTTGTATCATCCACAAATCTGGCCACAAAGCCATCAATTCCACCATCCAATTTCATGTTCGCAATTTATCCCTTTGTAAAGTGCTTTGAACGGTATCATTTGTATGAAAAGTGCTCTGTAAGTTGTTATTATTACTACAGGTCCACAATCCCTTACCCGGAATTCTGAAATCCAAAAACCTAAGTGTTCTCGCCAACAGCTGACGTCACTCAGTAGTAGCAGAGGCCAGCTGTGGCTCAGCGCTCGTACTGGTTACACGTACATTTGCTGTTTGCTGATATTTTGTGTTCACTGTTGACTGTGTTTAATTTCACTGTAAAAATGTCAAAAAGAGCTGCAGACACCCTTATGGGTAACAATGAGAAAAAGAGAAGGAATAATAACGCATTAATAATTCTCAATAACGCAGGAAGTGGAGTAATTGCAGAAGCTTGATCGTGGTGTGTCTGTGCGGTGTCTTACTGAAGAATATGGTGTCAGAACTACCACTGTATATGATTTAAAGAAACAGAAAGACAAGTTACTGAAATTATAGTGACAGTGATGTTCTACATTTATTCCAATTCTACATCTACCATGTGTTTGATTCGGTTCATTTGAAGCTGTATATTTTTATTTTGTATTGAATATTTACATTGTATTAGGTATTATAAGTAATCTAGAAATGATTTAAGTATATGGGAGGATGTGCGTAGGTCCAGAGCTTCACCGGGTCCTAAAGTCCACCGCACTGAGACAGGTTAAATAAGGGACTTGAGCATCCATGTTTTTTGGTATTCCCGGAACCAATAAGGAAGGATTCTGAAATCTGAAAAATTCTGAATTCCGAAATGCAACTGGCCCCAAGGATTTCAGATAAGGGATTGTGGACCTGTATTACTAACATCAACCAGGTCACTGACATATAATCCCAACACCAACCCCTACAGAACACCACTAGTCACCAGCAGCCAACCAGAAAACTTTATTCCCACTTTTTACCTCTTGCCAATCAGTCAATCTTCTATCCATGCTAGCACCTTTTCTATAGTACCATGGGATTTTATCTTTTTAAGCAATCTCATGTGTGACAGCCTGTCAAAGGCCTTCTGATAATCCAAGTACACAACATCCACCGATTCCCCTTTGCCTATCCTGCTTGCTATTTCCTCACGAATTCCCCTTAAGGAAACCAGGCTGACTTTATTTTATCACGTGCCTCCAAGTACCCTGAGACCTCATCTTTAATAATAGATACTAACACCTTGCCAACCATTAAGGCCAAGTTAATTGGCCTATAATTTCCTGTCTTTTGCCTCCCTCCCTTCTTAAAGAATGGAGTGACATTTGCAATTTTCTGCTCATCTCGAACCAATCCAGAATCCAGTGATGAACACAAGAGATTCTGTAGATGCTGGAAATCCGGAGTAACATGCACAAAATGCCGGAAGAACTGTGGAAAGCACCTTTCCACAGATGCTGCTTGACACACTCCCCTTCCTTTTCGGCCCCGATGAAGGGTCTCAGCCTGAAACACAACTGTTTACTCTTTTCCATAGATGCTACCTGCCCTGCTAGGCTCCTCCAGCATTTTGAGTGTCTTGCTTTGGATTTCCAGCATCTGCAGATTTTCTCGTGTTTGCTGTATCCTCCCTTTATAGTACTTCTTCATCTTTGGGATGTACCTACCACATGCCTCCCAAACTACCCCCAGAAACTCCAGCCATTGCTGTTCTGCCATCATCCTTGCTAGTGCTGCCTTCTCATCAAATTCAGCCAGCTCCACTCTCATGCCTCTATCATTCCCTTTACTCCACTGATACATCTGATTTTACCATCTCCCTCTCAAACTGCAGGATGAATCCTATCATATTATGATCATCTGACTCTTAGTAGCTCCTTTACCTTAAGTTCCCTAATCAAATCTGGAAGAAATACTCTTCTTGATGTGAGTGTGCAGGATGATCGAGTGGAGACATTTTCCCTGAGAGAATTTGCAAGGGGTTATAATTTAAGGTCATTGGGGTAAAGTATAGGGAGATGTCTGAGGTAATTTTTTTTAACACAGAGTGCACTGGGTACATGGAACACCCTACCATAGGTGGCGGTTCAGGCAGATACATTAGGGCCATTTAAGAGACTGTTACATAGATATGTGGATGACAGAAAAATGGAGGGTTCTGTGGGAAGGAAGGGTTAGATTGATTTTACAGAATGTTAAAAGATCAGCACAACATCATGGGCAAAGGGCCTGTACTGTTTTTTTTGTTCTTATCTATTTATTGTGTTTTTATAGTGTTAATTATCTTATTGTGTGTTTTTGTGCTGCATCAGATCAGGAGTAACAATTATTTCATTCTCTTTTACACATGTGTACCGGATATGACATTAAATAATCTTGAATCTTGAATCTTTTCAACATCACACCCCCACCCCGTGCCATCCTTCTTGTTTACAAAAGTTTATTCAAGTGATTTCAATATGACAGTAATATAACAATACAGGAATACAATATTACAGGAATTCATAATACACACTGCTGGCATTTTCAAATTAAAATACGGTTATTTCTCCACAAAATATTTGAGCCCCCGTGGCCCCCACTCCTCACTGCTCCCATGAACACCACCTGCTGATCATCCAAGGACACAGACACAGATGTAAGAGGTTCTGTGAATAGTCAGCTTGGCCAGACCCAGGGGCAAGCCAGCCAGGAGACCCTGCTGAGTGACCCACACCCCCCCAGCACAGTGACCATTGATCAGTGGCAGCCCCTTCAGATATTCAAGTAGAGACTAAAACCTCTCACGTTCTATATAAACGGCACACAGACTCCTGCCATCACAGAAAGGACAGCTGGTTGGGAAGGTGGCTAGTGTAGAACCGATGGCAGTCAAACATTCTCTGCAGGCTAGCAAAGCCAATGACCATGAGGAGGATATCATCGGTGTGTGCCCAGAGACTGACTAGCTGTCACAGAGCCAGACCTGTCAACCTCTTCCGAAGAGGCACCGGAATGGGGGCTTCATAGAAACAGAGTACTACTGTCCCGACATGGGGCAATGTGTCTCTAAACCACGGAGTCAGTTGTATCGACACTCCACTTTTAGTGACACCATGGTAATGCAGTTGTACATACACAACACTGTTAATGTGGTTTTGCATATACAACACTGTTAGTGTAGTTGTATGTATAACACCGGTAATGCGGTCTTACATACACAACACGTTAATGCATTTTTACATACACAACACTGTTAATGTGGTTGTTCATACACAACATTGTTAGTGTAACTGTACATACACAACACCATTAACGTAGTTGTACATACACAACACCGTTAATGCAGTTGTACATACACAACACCGTTAATGCAGTTGTACCTACACAACACCGTTAATGCACTTGTATGTACACAACACCGTTAATGCAGTTGTACATACACAACACTGTTAATGGGGTTGTTCATACACAACAGCATTAGTGTAGTTGTACATAAAAACACCACTAATGCTGTTGTTCATACACAGCACAACACTGCAAGGAATCCCCAGCCAGATAACCATTTGGCACCTTGTCTTGAAAGGACACTGGGATAGACTGGACTGGGAGATTTTGGGAAGAAATTCTGGGCTTTTGAACCTTGAGAAATGAGGATAGGACCAACAATGAAGGATTTTTCAAAAGGTGAA
Organism: Hypanus sabinus; assembly: GCF_030144855.1. Classification (NCBI taxonomy): domain Eukaryota; kingdom Metazoa; phylum Chordata; class Chondrichthyes; order Myliobatiformes; family Dasyatidae; genus Hypanus; species Hypanus sabinus. The sequence continues at coordinate 4,298,094 of NC_082726.1, read as the reverse complement.
AACGGAGCAGCAGGTGGAGGTTACAGAGGATGCAGAGACAGAGAGGGGGCAGGGGGCAGAGTTAACATTGGGTTCTGCAAGCTGTGCCATTCACCAACCAAGCCAACAAGGGATACCCATCATGTGTGTTAACTGATCTGCAAGGACTTGCTTTTAAAAATTAACTTTATTTGTCACAGATGCATTGAAACATGTCGTGAAAGGCAACATTTGCCTCAATGACCAACAGAGTTTGTCGGGGGTAGCCCACACATGTTTCCAAGTTTCTGGCGCCAATGTAGTATGCCTGCAAATTGCTAACTCTAAACCATGGGACGTGGGAAGAAACCGGAGCACCTGGAGGAAACCCACAAGGTCACACAGAGGAGCCACAGGCAGCAATGGGAATTGAAGAGTAACACGCACAAAATGCTAAGGGAGCTCAGCAGGTCAGGCAGCGTCTATGGTGAGCAATAAGCCGTCAGTCCTGATGAAGGGTCTCAGTCAAGACCATCAGCTGCTTTTCCCTCGGCCTGACCTGCTGAGTTCCTCCAGCATTTTGTGTGTATTGCTCTTGATTTCCGCCATGTGTTAATGGGTGGGGATTGAACCTGGAGCACCAGCTCTGTAGTGTTCTGACACTCCATCCATGTCATTCCAGGTACAGAAGCTGTTATTCTGTAAGTCACTAAATAATTAACAAATCACCTGTGGTACCAGAGGAAATGACACACTGGACCACTGTTACACAAAGTTCAAAAGCTATCCATGCTATCCATGCCCACACTTTCACCTGGCTGCACTTCTACTCTCTGAGACTGATGACTGCAGCACCAGTAGTGAAGAGCAAGAAGGTACGGACAAGAGAATCGCAGGAGTGCTTACGGCACTGCTTTCAATAAGTGGACTGGACTGTATTCAGGGATTCACCTTCGAACCTGGAACAGTATGCTGCAGTTGTTACAGACTTCATTAAAACCTGTGTGGATGAGTGTGTGCCAACAAAGACTTACTGTAAATTTCCAAACCAAAAGCCATGGGTTAATCAGGAGGCCTGTAACCAGCTGAGAGCTAGATCTGTGGCATTTAAATCTGGCAACCCAGGTCTGTACCAGAAAACCAAGTATGACTTACAGAGGCTACGACACAATTCAAAGAGAGGTTAGAGGCAATGGTGGATGCATGTCAACTCTGGCAGGGTTTGCAGGCCATCACTTCCTACAAAGCAAAACCCAACATCATGAATGACAGTAATGCTTCAATCCCAGACAAGCTCACTCCCTTTTGTGCTCCCTTTGAAAGGGGGATTAAAACTATGGCTATGCAGGTGACCATGTGATCTCTGTCTCAGAGGTCGACGTCAGGCTATCTTTCAGGAGGGTGGGTCCTCACAAGGCAGCAGGCACCAATGGAGCAACTGGTGGAGTATTCCAAGACATTTTCAATCTCTCATTGCTACGGTCAGAAATCCCCAACCTCTCCAAAAAGGCAACAATTAAACCAATGCCCAAGGAGCTCTCCTTTCCTACAAGCTCCGCCAACTTGCGAGTAACCTCAAAGTGGTCTTCGCCCAACGTTGATTGGGTCTCCCGAATGTATGAATGCCCACAAAACTCTTCTTTTATACAAACTTCGCCAACCTTGCTTAGCATTCTGCATAGCTATGTTCCATTGAGGTAGGGAAAGGGTGGCAGGGTAAAAGAACCATGGTGTACAAAGGATGTAGAAAATCTTGTTAAGAAGAAAAGAAAAGCTTATGAAAAGTTCAAGAAACTAAGTGCTGTTAGAGCTCTAGAAAATCATAAGGCTAGCAGAAACAAACTTAAGAATGAAATTAGGAGAGCTAAAAGGGGCAAGCAGGATTAACGAAAACCCAAGGCATTCTACAAGTATGTGAAGAGCAAGAGGATGGGCCGTGTGAGAATCAAGAGCGATTGTGGAAACGTGTATGGAGCCAGAGAAGTTAGTGGAGGTACTTAATGAGTACATTGCTTCAACATTCACCAATGAAAAGGACCTTGGCAATTGTGGGGATGACTTACAGCAGACTGAAACGCTTGAGCATATAGACATTAAGAAAGAGGATGTGCTGGGGCTTTTGAAAGGTATTAAGTTAGATAAGTCGCCAAGACTGAACGAGATATACCCCGGGGACTGTGGAAGTGAGGAAGGAGATTGCTGAACCTCTGGCAATGCTCTTTGTATCAATAGGGACGGGAGAAGTACCAGAGGATTGGAGGGTTGCAAACGTCGTTCCCTTGTTCAACAAAGGGAGTAGAGATAACCCAGGAAATTATAGACCAGTGAATCTTACTTCAGTGGTGGGCAAATTGTTAGAGAAGAACCTGAGAGGCAGGATTTATGAGCATTCGGAGAAAATAATCTGATTAGACATGGTCAACATGGCTTTGTCAGGGCAGGTTGTGCCTTATGAACCTGATTGAATTATTTGAGGATGTATCAAAACACGCTGATGAAGGTAGAGTAGTGGATGTAGTGTACATGGATTTCAGTAAGGCACATGTTAAGGTTCCCATGCAAGGCTCTCTCATTCTCCTTGGACCTTGCTTTGTGGATCCAGAACTGGCTTGACCACAGAAGGCAAAGGGTGTCGTAAATGGTTTGTATTTTGCATGGAGGTTGGTGACCTGTGGTGTTCCACAGGGATCTGTTCTGGGACCCCTCCTCTTTGTGATTTCTATAAATGACCTGGATAAAGAAGTAGAAGGGTTGGAGGTGTTGTGGACAGTCTGGAAGGTTGTCAGAGGTTACAGCGGACATAGATAGGATGCAGAACTGACCTGAGAAGTGGCAGATAGAGTTCAACCCAGATAAATGTGAAGTGGTTCATTGCAGTAGGTCAAATTTGAAGACAGAATATAATATTAATGATAAGACTCTTGACAGTAGGGAGGATCAGCAAGATCATGGGGTCTGAGTCCATAGGACACCCAGAGCTAATGCGCAGGTTGACTGTGTGATCAAGAAGGCATATGGTGTATTGGCTTTCATCAACCATGGGATTGAGTTTAAGAGCCGAGAGGTGATGTTACAGCTATATAGGACCCTGGTCAGACCCCACTTGGAGTAATGTGCTCTATTCTGATCATCTCACTACAGGAAGATGTGGAAACTATAGAAAGGCAGAGGAGATTTACAAGGATATTGCCTGGATTGGGGAGCACGCCTTATGAGAATAGGTTGAGTGAACTCTGCCTTTTCTCATTGGAGCGACAGAGGATGAGAGGTGACCTGATAGAGGTGTATAAGATGAATTGGCTCCTGTCTCAGCAAGGACCTGGACCCACTGCAATTTGCCTTTCACCACAATGGGTCTACGGCAGATGCAATATCAATGGCTCTTCACGCAGCCTTAGATCACCTGGACAATGCAAGTATCTATGTCAGGATGCTGTTCATTGATGATAGCTCAGCATTTAACACCATCATTTCCATAGTCCTAATTGATAAACCACAGAACCTGGGCCTCTGTACCTGCCTCTGCAGATGGATCCTCGACTTATTAACCAGAAGACCACAGTCTGTTGTAGATTAGAAATAACATCTGCACCTCTCTGGCAATCACCACAGGTGCACCTCAGTAATGTCTGTTTAGCCCACTGCTCTGCTCTCTCTACACCCATGACTGTGTGCTTAGGCACAAGTCAAATGTCATCTATAAATTTGCTGATGATGCCATTGTTGGCAGAATCTGAGCTGCTGACAGAAGGGCGTACAGGAGCGAGATATACCAGCTAGTTGAGTGGTGTTGCAGCAACAACTTTGCACTCAAAACTAGTAAGACCAAACAACTAACTGTGGACTTCAGAAAAAGTACAACGAGGGAACACGCACCAATCTTCATAGAGGGCTCAGAAGTGGAGAGAGTGAGCAGCTTCAAGTTCTCTGAGGATCTAATCTGATCCCAACATATCGATGCAGCTAAAAAGAAGGCAAGACAGTGACTATATTTAATTCGGAGTTTGTGGAGGTGTGGTTTATTACCTAAAACACTTGTAAACTTCTACAGATATACCATTGAGAGCATTCTGACAAACTGTATCACCATCTGGTATTGGGGACGAGGGGACTACTGCACTGGATCGAAGTAAGTTACAGAAAGTTGTAAAGTTAGTCAGCTCCATCATAGGTACCAGCCTCCAAGACATCTTCAAGGAGCACTGCCTCAGGATGGCAATGTTCATCACTAGGGACCCCCACCAGCCAGGACAAGCCCCCTTCTCACTGTTACCGTCAGGACGGAGATTCAGAGGCCTGAAGGCACACACTCAGCAATTCAGGAACAGCTTCTTCACTTCTGCCATCTGTTTTCTAAATGGACATTGAACCCATGAACACCACCTCACTGTTTTTTAAATTTATTTCTGTTTTTGCACTACTTATTTTAACTAAACTATTTAATATGTATATATATATTTACTGTAATTCAATTTTTTTCAACAATTATCATGTATTGCATTGTACTGTTGCAGCAAAGCTAATAAACTTCACGATGTGTCTTACGAACTTGATTCTGGTTCTGTAATGGAACGTGCACGGCCTGTATGGGGTTGCAGTGATTGAGGTGAGCACGTTATCATTTCCTGACTGGTTCCCCTAGTCTCGGTATACCAGTGACATCGATCAGCACGGATCACTAATCCGTCAGCGAGGGGCTGCAGTTTCCACAGTCAGCACCGTGATCCAGGACACGGTGGATCGGGTTTCCTGAGGAAGGGAAAATGCTCGAGGTGGGACGAGGCATTCTGGAAAGCCGTGGACAGCTCTCAGGCAATTCAAAACCACCCATAAATCGAATGGCCCGCTCTCTTCAACAGATAACAGGGATTTTGCTTCCTTGGTCAGCTGGAATTCCTGCCACAGTGGCCCAAAGCACTTTACAGTTCAGATCCACATTGCCAAGTGCATTCAGTGTTCAAGTGAGGCAATTCTCGCACCAGATAAACATTACCTCTGAACTTCTTCTGAGTCTTGCCCCGAGTGGACGTGACTTTGGCCTTACCTCTACCGGTTACATAGAGCATAAAACACTACAGCACCTACAGGCCCTTCAGCCTAACATGTCATGCTGACCATTTAACCGACTCTAACCCTCCGTTCTTCTATCATCCATGTGCCTGTCGAAGAGTGTCTCGAATGCTCCAGTGTATCTGCGTTCATTACCACTCCAGACAGCATGTTCCAGGCACCCAGTACCTCTGACCTCCCACGTGTGCTTCCCTCCAATCCCCCCTCACTTTAGCCATTTTCATCCTGGGGAAAAGTCTCCAGACGTCCACTCAATCTGTGCCCCTTATCAGCTTGTACACCTCTACCAAGTCACCTCTCACCTGCTTTCTCTCCAGAACATGCTCTCTAATTCAGGCAGCATCCTGGTAAATCTCCTCTGCACCCTCTTTAAAGTTTCCATATGCTTGCGACAATGAGGCGACCAGAAATGCAGAAGTAGTAACTGGAGTTTAATCCAAGGTGTTGCACTTTGGGGGGTCAGAAGTAAGGGGAAAGGGTACAGTTAATGTCAGGGCATACAGAGGGGTCTTGGGGTGTCAGTCTGCAGCTCCTTGACAGCGACAACACAGATAGATGGGGCATTAAAGGCAGCATGTTAGAAAGTAGGTAGTGGCACAGTAGCAAACGCATTGTAGTGATTAACGTAATGCTTTTACATTGCCAGTAATCAGGGTTCTGTTCCTGTCGCTGTCTGTAAGGAGTTTGTACGTTCTCCCCAAGACCATGTGGGTTTCCTCCGAGTGTTCTGGTTTCCTCCACATTCCAAAAATGTGTGGGTTGGGGTTAGTAAGTTGTGGGCATGCTACATTGGTGCTGGAAGTGTGGCAATGCTGTGGACTGCCTCCAGCACATTCCTCAGAGTGTACTGGTTACTAACACAAATGAAACATTTCACCGTACGTTTCATTGTAGATGTGACAAATAAGGGTAACCTTTAAAGAAAGCATTTCTCTTCAGTCTATACATCATACATGCCTTCATTGTTCCTGGATTGAATGTTAAAATCAGGAGGTCCTAATGCAGACGTATAAAATTTAGGCCCCATTACAGAACGTAGAGTCCTTGGTTTAGAGAACGTGATAAGGAAAGATTGGACAAAGATGTACTGGTTGGATAAGATGGATAACTCAAGATGGCGGCGCGACGCAGCTTGCAGCAGCCACTCCAGAGCTGATATATTATTTGTTTTATTTGTTAAGCGGGGTGCCATGTGCAATCCTAATCTGATGAAAAATGGACATGGGAGCACGGAGGAACATCTGGAAATCTCCAGGAAGGCCCTCTTCATTGCTGCTGCTGCTGTGAGGTCCAGGACTCTGCTGGGAAGAACAGGCCCCCAGTCCTCGGGGTCGCGTTGCCGGTGGCCGTTGGCGGGGCCATCATAGTACGCTCGGCAGAGGACGGTGTTCGGAGAAGCTGTGCCGGAGGGGGTGGTCGTCGGCTCGGAGGTTCGACGGACTCAGAATCCGCTGCGGTCAGGGCACTTTCACTGTGTGCTGCGTCTGCGAGGCTGGGTTAGACGGAGCTTTCACTGTGTGCTGCGTCTGAGAGTCTGGGATCGGTGGAGCTTTCACTGTGTGCTGTGTCTGAGAGACTGGGTTCGACGGAGCTTTCACTGTGTGCTGTGTCTGCGAGGCTAGGTTAGACGGAGCTTTCACTGTGTGCTGCATCTGTGAGGCTGAGTCGGACGGTGCCATGGAAGTCCATAGCGGGGGTATTCCCTTCTGCCGCCGGCGTGGGATGGCGAGTCTGTCGGGACCCTGGGGACTTGTGGAAACTGTGGTGGTTTCTTTCGAACTTATAGTCTTTTAACATCTTTGGACTATTTTTACTGTGCCCATGGTCTGTTTTTTTTTTATCAATTATGCTATTGTTTGCACATGTAACTATATGTTGTAACTATGTAGTTTTGTGCAGGTCTTGTAGCTTTAGTTTTTGGTCTTGTTTTGTCTGGTGAGATTGGAGCTCCTTTCTGTGTAACGTGCTAAGACGGCAGCGCGATATTAATACGCAGCAGCCTCTCCGGACTCTGGATTGGGGATTGCCAAACATTATGTGGATTTTCTGGTGTAGTCTGTTTTGTCATATGCTTTTGTGATATCATTCTGGAGGAACGTTGTCTCATTTTTTAATTGCATTGCACTTGTGGTTTCTAAATGACAATGAACTGAATCTGAATCTGAATCTGGTGCATTGGAGGCGGAGGGGGAGACCTGACAGAGGTGTATTAGTGTAGTGTAGATAGGAGAGGTATGATAATCAGAGGCATTTTACCTGTGTGGAATTCAAGATTGTTTAATGTCACTTCCTGTACAAAAGTGATTGGAATTGGTGAGCTTTCGTGGCTGTGGAGGGTGTGTTCTCAAACTATGAGAGGTTGTGTGTGCTGTGGAGTTTGCCCAGGAGTTTGAAACCGCTTGCTGTCTCCGCTGCTGTGCTGCTGTTGTGAAGGGGGTATAGGTTCTCCTGGAGTCAATAACCAGTTCCTTTGTCTGGTTGACGTTGCCAAGGAGGCTATTTGCCCAGTACCAAGCCTCAAACTTTTTCACCTCCTCTCTGTAGGCCATCTCATCATCGCTGAATCAAACACAATAAGGCATAGCAATAGCTGAGAGGGGATTTGAGGGATTTGAGGGAAGGAGATTTGTGAGGTAATGTTTTTACACAGAGAGTGGTAGATTGGTCAGTTGTGTTATTGTTCCAAGGTACAGTGAAAAGCTACTGGGTGCCTGAAACACACTGCCAGGAAAGCTGATAGAAAAAACAATGTTTAAGAGTCAATTAGACAGGCACATGAAAGGCCCAGTGGCTAGCACTGGCAGTGTGCTGCTCTCAAACAAGTGTCTGGTGCTGGAAGCCAGCTCCTCTGTATCCAGTGTCCACAGTGTCAGCTCCTCTGTATCCAGTGTCCACTACCGACTGTCAGCTCTTCTGCACAGTGTCCAGTGCCAGCAGGCAGCTCCTCTGTACCCAGTGTCCACTCCCAGAGGTCAGCTCCTCTGTGCCCAGTGTCCAGTGCTGGGAGATTCTCAATGCTCTGTACCCAGTGTCCAGTGCTGGCAGGCAGCTCCTCTGTACCCAGTGTTCTGTGCCAGGAGTTAGCTAATGCTCTGTACACACTGGTTATTTACAGAGAAGACAATCTGGACACTGTTCCCAGTGCGGGGGGAGTGTATAAAGCAGTGATGTAGCCTCCCAGTGCAGTGACCCGCAGAAGCCTGAACTAATTTGCTATGGTAGCGAAATGGTTAGCACAACACTACTACAGCTCAGGGTATCTCAATTCAGAGTTCAATCCTGGACTCCTCTCTTCCACCCCATGGACTGATTAGGATTCTTCCCACAGTCCAAAGATGTACCGGTTAGTGGACTAACTGGTCATTCCAAATTGGCCCAGTTAGACAAGGGTGAAATTGGGGTTTGCTGATGGCGCAGCACAAAGAACTGGAAGTGGCCCGTTCCATGTGGATTCTCTGAATAAATAAATAAATAAATATAATCATTGTAGGTTGGCTCTGCTGGGGGCAACCCTGATGCCTAATGTTCAGATAACTTACAAATCAGACCCACTTTCAGTAATTCAGACTGGGTATGCGAGGCTGGTCAGTATCAAATGCACTCGGACCTATTGGCCCAATCACACTCACCTCATCCCATCACCCCATCACCAACACCAACACCACCCCCATCACCATCACTGTCACCAAACCCCCCCAAGCACCAACACTAAACCCCCTCATCACTAACACCAACACCAACACCAATCCCCCATCAACAAAACCAACACCCCCAAGCACCAACACCAACGCCATCACCATCACTAACCCCCCACATCATCATCACCAACACCCCCAAGCACCAACAACAACCACCCATCACCAACACCAACAACAATCCCCCATCACCATCACCAACAACAATTCCCCATCACCATCACCATCACCAACACCTTCAAGCACCAACACCAGCACCACCTCCCACATCACTGTCACCAAATCCCCCCAAGCACCAACACCAAACCCCCCCAAGCACCAACAATAAACCCCCTCATCACCAACACCAACAACAAACCCCCATCACCATCACCGACACCAACAACAACCCCCATCACCAACACCAACAACAACCCCGATCACCATCACCAACACCAACCCCCATCACCAACACCAACAACAACCCCGATCACCATCACCAACAACAACCCCGATCACCATCACCAACACCAACCCCCATCACCATCACCAACACCAACCCCCATCACCATCACCATCACCAACAACAACCCCGATCACCATCACCAACACCAACCCCCATCACCATCACCAACACCAACCCCCATCACCATCACCAACACCAACAACAACCCCCATCACCATCACCAACACCAACCCCCATCACCATCACCAACACCAACACCAACCCCCATCACCGACACCAACAACAACCCCCATCACCAACACCAACAACAACCCCGATCACCATCATCAACACCAACCCCCATCACCAACACCAACAACAACCCCGATCACCATCACCAACAACAACCCCGATCACCATCACCAACACCAACCCCCATCACCATCACCAACACCAACCCCCATCACCATCACCAACACCAACAACAACCCCCATCACCATCACCAACACCAACACCAACCCCATCACTATTACCATCACCAACACCAACCCCCATCACCATCACCAACACCAACAACAACCCCCATCACCATCACCAACACCAACCCCCATCACCATCACCAACATCAACACCCCATCACCATCACCAACACCAAACCCCCATCACCAACACCAACAACAATTCCCCATCACCATCACCATCACCATCTCCAACACCCCCAAGCACCAACACCAGCACCACCCCCCACATCACTGTCACCAAATCCCCCCAAGCACCAACACTAAACCCCCTCATCACTAACACCAACACCAATCCCCTATCACCAACACCAGCACCAAACCCCCATCACCAACACCAACCTTCTCACATCACATCACTATCACCAACACCCCCAAGCACCAACACCAACCTCCCATCACTATTACCAACAACAATACCCCATCACCTATACCAGCACCAAACCCCCATCAGCAACACCAACACCAACAGCAATCCCCCCATCACTATCACCAACACCAACAACAATCCCCCATCACCAATACAAACAACCCCCATCACCATTGCCAACACCAACCCCCACAAGCACCAATAACAACCTCCCCATCACCAACACCAACCCCCCGAGCCCCAACACCACCACCAACCCCCCATATCACCAACACCAACACCCCCATCAGCAATACCAACCACCCAGCATGACACCAACAACAACCCCCTTCCATCACCAACGCCAATTTCTCATCACACTCACCACCTCATCACCCTTACCAGGAAGAAGGTACAGGAGCTTCAGGACCACACCACCAGGTTCAGGAACAGTTATTACCCCTCAACCACCAGGAAGAAGGTACAGGAGCTTCTGGCTTTTTCCCAGGGTTGAAATGGGGGGGGGGCGCGAGGGAGGTGTAGGTGGAACAGAGCAGTTGAGGCAGGTCAGGCACACAGGTCTGACACTGTCAGACCAGCACGCATCCATTGTTAGGAGGGCTATCTTCAGCAGGGGGTGGGGAAGAACTGATTCCTGTCCCAGTTCATCAGGTCATGGAACCAGACAGGGTACAGAATAATTCTCAGAGCAAGATATTGAAGACGATTGAATGCACATGGAGAGAATGTTTCCTATAGTGGGGGAGTTTAGGACCAGAGGACACAGCTTCAGAACAGAGGGATATCCCCTCAGAACAGAGATGAGAAGGAATTTCTTTAGCCAGAGAGTGGTAGATCTGTGGAATTCAGTGCCACAGACAGCTGTGCAAGACAAGACATTGGGGATATTTGAAGCGGAGGTGCAGAAGTGGATAGATTCCTGATAGGTCAGGGCGTTAAATATTACGGAGAGAAGGCAGGAGATTGGGGCTGAATCATCCATGTCAGAATGGCAGAACAGACTCGATGAGCCAAACGGTTTAATTCTGTTCCTATTTCTTATCTACCTATACATTACTAAAATTCTCATTCTGTTTATGTTTCTTGGTTTGTCTGTTTGTGCCCTCAAATTAGCCCAAACAGTGCATTAAAGTGGCACTTTTTTTTTGACTATGCGCTGACTTACAGAATGCATGCAAAGGTCAGGGTTATATTTGTATAAAATTGCTCACTTGTCAACAGGCCCCGCTTTCCACACCCGATTCCAGCTTCCATGGAAACCGCGACGCGACACCAGGATGCATGCCTCAGCAGTGACACCAACTGGAGCAAAAGGGCAGGGCAGCTCTATTTCGAGCAGTCACATTCTGCCAATCACCATCAGCATGTGCAGGATTGGGACAGACCCATCAATAAGAGATAATTTAATCTTATTGTAATGACATACTTCGAGACACCCATCAAACCCTTTGCTGCAGTCAAAGGACAGTGGTGACGATATCACGTCCATTTAGAAGAGCGCCAACCACATCCTCAAAAGACATTTATCATCAACTTGATCCTCGCTAAAGTTAGGGGAGATGAAGGTTTTGCTATTGCTGTAGCATCATCAGGTATTGCGACAACATTGATGCCTGGTGGTAGGACAGCGCATTCAAGATACTCCTCAAAGTCAATGAAGATGCCCTTTGTAACATCAATAGAAACACCAATACTGCAAATTTACTCCAAAATGTGAGGCTTACTGTCTGGGATGAGTGCCCCATGATTAGGAGGGAGAGCTTCAAAGCCGTGGACCAGATTCTTCATGATGTATGTGGCAAGAATGAGGCCTTCAAGGATATTTTAACCATTTGCTGTGGCAATTTCTGTCAGCAGTTCTGAAACATGGAAATGATGCTGATGTGGAGAATTCATGCATAAAAAAGTCCTACTTATGGAGAAGCTTCATCAAGTTTCAATTGAAGAGAAACATGCGATTGAGTGAAGGAGAAGGACGATATTCTGATGTTGGAGAAGACAAGATTGAGAAAAATGAAAACAATGAAATTGAGTTACCTGAAGACATGATTCTGCCAGCAAAAACTATGGACTATTCATTTACCCAACATTCGACAATCCTGCAGAACTGTTCTCAAGGAATTCTATCTTGGTTTACCTCACTAAAATGATGCGAAAAATAAACTTCACATGCATTAGATGCTTCCCTGGAATCATGAAAGGATACTGTTCCTCAATGCAGTAAGTGAAGGAGCTAACGCCACTCATTTTCCAACAGAATTCCTTGATTCAGTCGAACTCTCTGGATTGCCACCACATAAACTGGAATTGAGGAGGGGATCTCCCATCATTTCAATGAGGAACTTGGATCCACCAAGGCTTTGCAATAGAAGAACTGCACAACAATCTCATGGTAGCAAAGATAAACATTGGTGCGTTCAAAAATGACATTGTCATGATCCCAAGAATTACTCTCAGTTTATCAGAAGGGGAAGATGTCCCTCCTCAGCGGAGCCAGTTCCCGATACGTTTTGCTATGACTATACATAAGGCACAAAGCCAAACCATGGAGAATGTGTCAATTTATCTGGAGAAACCGATATTCCAGCATGGTCAGCTGTATGTGGCTTTAAGCCAGGGAAAAAGAAATGAAAATATTAGAGTATTCTTGAAGGGTGGCAGATCAACCAGAAATGTTGTCATCAAAAGTGTCCTTTGTTAAACGAGGAATTGAATTGAAAATACACGTGGACTAAGATGTTAACTGTCCTGTGCTATCACCAATGGGATCATCAGTTGGTCTGCCACCTGTCTTCAGGAGTTTCGGCCCGCTTATGATCAAGACTCCCTCGAGGTGGTGGGCCAGCAGTGCTAGAGCACCACCTCCCACTGGTGAGCTTAACAACTTGGCAACTTAACAACTGACAGAGTTGTTGGTCACTTCCACCCAACAGATAGTCCACTCTTCAGGTATCTCTGCAGCTACTGAAGGGTTTACAAAAGATGGATACACTGTCCGACTATCTGCCCCTCTGGACGTACTTGGTCCACACCCGTGATGATCCTGCCTCAGCTACAGCACTGCTGGTTGACTTGATCTCTCTTCTAGTAAAGCCAAGGTCACGCAGCCACTTCTGGAAAGTGAACACAATAAAGCCACGGCACCCTACTTCGAATGAATAGCATGAGACCTTCCACCCTCCGTCTCTGCCCTCTGATCTTAATTCTGCATACTTGGTTAACTTGCGCTCATGGGCTTCATCGATGTTGTCTTCCCAGGGGACTGTGAGACAGACAGACAGACAGACAGATTTACTTTATTGATCCCAAGGGAAACTGGGTTTCGTTACAGCCACACCAACCAGGAATAGTGAAGAAATATAGCAATATAAAACCATAAATAATTAAATAAAAATGTTAATCATGCCGAGTGGAAATAAGTCCAGGACCAGCCTATTGGCTCAGGGTGTCTGATGCTCCAAGGGTGGAGTTGTAAAGTTTGATGGCCACAGGTAGGAATGACTTCCTATGACGCTCAGTGTTGCTTCTCGGTGGAATGAGTCTCTGGCTGAATGTACTCCTGTGCCTTACCAGTACATTATGGAGTGGATGGGAGACATTGTCCAAGATGGCATGCAACTTGGACAGCATCCTCTTTTCAGACACCGCCGTCAGAGAGTCCAGTTCCACACCCACAACATCACTGGCCTTACAAATGAGTCTGTTGATTCTGTTGGTGTCTGCTACCCTCAGCCTGCTGCCCCAGCACACAACAGCAAACATGATAGCATTGGCCACCACAGCCTTGTAGATCATCCTCAGCATCGTCTGGCAGATGTTAAAACACCTCAGTCTCCTCAGGAAATAGAGACGGCTCTGACCCTTCTTGTAGACAGCCTCAGTGTTCTTTGACCAGTCCAGTTTATTGTCCATTCGTATCCCCAGGTATTCACCAATTACCACTTCTCTACTGGTGTCAGACCAGATGATTACATCTGGATGCAATGTGGTGAAAACTATTTGTTCCAGGAAACTGCCTTTCCAGTCCAGGTCGGCTTTGACACACCAATCACTGGCTGAAGAAAGTCTGCTTGATCGTGGGCCTGCGCTGTACACCCCTGACTAGGAGCCTTCTTTCACAAATGATATGCGATGTTCTGTGCAGCACGGGGCATGAGATAAGTTCTGCTGCAGTACTCTCTGCTCAACCACTTCTGTTACAACTTTGAGAACGTTGTTATGTCTCCAGGTGTACATGCCACTGGAAAGATTGACTCTGCATGCACTCAAAATATGTTGAAGTGTTCCCTTCTCACTACAAGCAGCACACCTGTCTGTCTTATCTTCATACCAGGTGCTGAGGTTGGCAGGTGTTGGGAGCAGATCGTACACTGCTCTGTATGTGGAGTGGTTCCATCTGCCACAGGACATTCCAAGATAGATGTCGTTGTTCAACATTTCCCCACCAAGTCCAAGCCCCTTGTTTGGTCAGGCCAGCTGCTTTAGCTAACCTCTTTCCCTCTTCTATCTCTCGTATTTCTTGCATTACAAGCTCACAGCGCTCCTTACCTGTAGAATATGACCACCACTTGTGGGTTGTCCATCCAAGTCCCTGGCGGCTTAGCTGGATAGCCCGAACCGTCACCTTGTGCTTCAATCTAGACTGTGTCTCATCGACTGCTGCCTGGGCTGACCACTTCCTGCCTGATCTCACATCCGGCCGGATGTTCTTAATGACAGGGTCTTCTGAGTCTCGAAGCCTCAAGAATGGTCCTACCTTGGCTACGCTGAACTCTTCAACAAGGGATTGCACTGGGATGGCAAGCTTTGTCTGGCTACTGTGGATTGCAATCGCAGTGAGGCTGCACGGTACTCCAAGCCACTTCTTCACTTACATACATATTCTTTACATCCTGACGAAGGGACTCAGCCCAAAACATCGACAGTGCTTCTCCTGATAGATGCTGCCTGGCCTGCTGTGTTCCACCAGCATTTTGTGTGTGTTGTTTGAATTTCCAGCATCTGCAAATTCCCTTGTGTTTGCTCCTCACATACTTGTTGATTGTTCCATTGCCTCAACATGGGACATTGCCACTTCATAGACAGCTAGTGCCCATACTTGTCTTCTTATGCTTCTTTCTTCTTTAATAAACAGAGTTTTTTTTCTTTAATTTCCAAAGCAAAGCAATAGCAATACCATTCAGGGAAAAAATGTTCATTCTGCTCACATCAGACTGCACTACCTTTCTCTCAAAAGGTACCTCACCGGATCACCCCATTGTCTAGTTTTCTTATGAAGCTGACGATCAGAATTCTATCACAGGAAGAGTCAAGTACATCAGGATCTGTACACCAGGAAGAGTCAGTATATCAGGGACTGTACCCCGGGAGAGTCAGTACAACAGGGACTGTACCCCGGGGAGAGTCGGTACATCAGGGACTGTACCCCGGGGAGAGTCAGTACATCGGGGACTGTACCCCGGGGAGAGTCAGTACAACAGGGACTGTACCCCGGGAGAGTCAGTACATCGGGGACTGTACTCCGGGAGAGTCAGTACATCAGGGATTGTACCCAGGGAGAGTCAGTACATCAGGGACTGTACCCCGGGGAGAGTCAGTACATCAGGGATTGTACCCCGGGAGAGTCAGTACAACAGGGACTGTACCCCGGGGAGAGTCGGTACATCAGGGATTGTACCCCGGGGAGAGTCAGTACATCAGGGACTGTACCCCGGGAGAGTCAGTACAACAGGGACTGTACCCCGGGAGAGTCAGTACAACAGGGACTGTACCCCGGGGAGAATCAGTACATCAGTGATTGTACCCTGGGGAGAGTCGGTACATCAGGGACTGTACGCCGGGAGAGTCAGTACATCAGGGATTGTACCCAGGGAGAGTCAGTACATCAGGGACTGTACCCCGGGGAGAGTCAGTACATCAGGGACTGTACCCCGGGAGAGTCAGTACAACAGGGACTGTACCCTGGGGAGTTTCAGTACATCAGGGATTGTACCCTGGGGAGAGTCGGTACATCAGGGACTGTACGCCGGGAGAGTCAGTACAACAGGGACTGTACCCCGGGGAGAATCAGTACATCAGAGATTGTACCCTGGGGAGAGTCGGTACATCAGGGACTGTACTCCGGGAGAGTCAGTACATCAGGGATTGTACCCAGGGAGAGTCAGTACATCAGGGACTGTACCCCGGGGAGAGTCAGTACATCAGGGATTGTACCCCGGGAGAGTCAGTACATCAGGGACTGTACCCCGGGGAGAGTCAGTACATCAGGGACTGTACCCCGGGGAGAGTCAGTACATCGGGCACTGTACCCCGGGGAGAGTCAGTACATCAGGGACTGTACCCCGGGAGAGTCAGTACATCAGGGATTGTACCCCGGGGAGAGTCAGTACATCGGGCACTGTACCCCGGGGAGAGTCAGTACATCAGGGACTGTACCCCGGGAGAGTCAGTACATCAGGGATTGTACCCCGGGAGAGTCAGTACATTGGGGACTGTACCCCGGGGAGAGTCAGTACATCGGTGACTGTATCCTGGGAGAGTCAGTACATCGGGGACTGTACCCTGGGTCAGTACATCAGGGTCTGTACCCCGGGGAGAGTCAGTACATCAGGGACTGTACCCCGGGAGAGTCGGTACATCAGGGACTGTACCCTGGGGAGAGTCAGTACATCAGGGATTGTACCCCGGGAGAGTCAGTACATCGGGGACTGTACCCCGGGAGAGACAGTACATCAGGGACTGTACCCTGGGGAGAGTCAGTACATCAGGGATTGTACCCCGGGAGAGTCAGTACATCGGGGACTGTACCCCGGGAGAGTCAGTACATCGGGGATTGTACCCCGGGAGAGTCAGTACATTGGGGACTGTACCCCAGGGAGAGTCAGTACATCAGGGACTGTACCCCGGTAGAGTCAGTACATTGGGGACTGTACCCCAGGGAGAGTCAGTACATCAGGGATTGTACCCCGGGAGAGTCAGTACATTGGGGACTGTACCCCGGGAGAGTCAGTACATCAGGGATTGTACCCCGGTAGAGTCAGTACATTGGGGACTGTACCCCAGGGAGAGTCAGTACATCAGGGATTGTACCCCGGGAGAGTCAGTACATTGGGGACTGTACCCTGGGGAGGGTCAGTACATCAGGGACTGTACCCCAGGGAGAGTCAGTACATCAGGGATTGTACCCCGGGAGAGTCAGTACATTGGGGACTGTACCCCGAGAAGAGTCAGTGCATTGAGGACTGTACCCTGGGGAGAGTCAGTACATCAGAGACTGTACCCCAGGGAGAGTCACTACATCGGGGACTGTACCCCAGGGAGAGTCAGTACATCAGGGACTGTACCCCAGGGAGAGTCAGTACACCAGGGACTGTACCCTGGGGAGAGTCAGTAGATCAGGGACTGTGCCCCAGGGAGAGTCAGTACATCAGGGACTGTACCCCGGGGAGAGTCAGTACGTCGGGGACTGTACCCCGGGGAGAGTCAGTACATCGGTGACTGTACCCCGGGAGAGTCAGTACTTCGGGGACTGTACCCTGGGGAGAGTCAGTACATCAGGGACTGTACCCCGGGGAGAGTCGGTACATCAGGGACTGTACCCCGGGAGAGTCAGTACATTGGGGACTGTACCCCGGAGAGAGTCAGTACATCAGGGACTGTACCCCAGGGAGAGTCAGTACATCAGGGACTGTACCCCGGGAGAGTCAGTACATCGGGGACTGTACCCTGGGGAGAGTCAGTACATCAGGGACTGTACCCCGGGAGAGTCAGTACATCAGGGATTGTACCCCGGGAGAGTCAGTACATCAGGGATTGTACCCCGGGAGAGTCAGTACATTGGGGACTGTACCCCGGGGAGAGTCAGTACATCGGTGACTGTATCCTGGGAGAGTCAGTACATCGGGGACTGTACCCTGGGGAGAGTCAGTACATCGGGGACTGTACCCCGGGAGAGTCGGTACATCAGGGACTGTACCCCGGGAGAGTCAGTACATCAGGGATTGTACCCCGGGAGAGTCAGTACATTGGGGACTGTACCCCGGGGAGAGTCAGTACATCAGGGATTGTACCCCGGGAGAGTCAGTACATTGGGGACTGTACCCCAGGGAGAGTCAGTACATCAGGGATTGTACCCCGGGAGAGTCAGTACATTGGGGACTGTACCCCGAGAAGAGTCAGTGCATTGAGGACTGTACCCTGGGGAGAGTCAGTACATCAGAGACTGTACCCCAGGGAGAGTCAGTACATCAGGGATTGTACCCCGGGAGAGTCAGTACATCAGGGACTGTACCCCAGGGAGAGTCAGTACACCAGGGACTGTACCCTGGGGAGAGTCAGTAGATCAGGGACTGTGCCCCAGGGAGAGTCAGTACATCAGGGACTGTACCCCGGGGAGAGTCAGTACGTCGGGGACTGTACCCCGGGGAGAGTCAGTACATCGGTGACTGTACCCCGGGAGAGTCAGTACTTCGGGGACTGTACCCTGGGGAGAGTCAGTACATCAGGGACTGTACCCCGGGGAGAGTCGGTACATCAGGGACTGTACTCCGGAGAGAGTCAGTACATCAGGGACTGTACCCCAGGGAGAGTCAGTACATCAGGGACTGTACCCCGGGAGAGTCAGTACATCAGGGATTGTACCCCGGGAGAGTCAGTACATTGGGGACTGTACCCCGGGGAGAGTCAGTACATCGGTGACTGTATCCTGGGAGAGTCAGTACATCGGGGACTGTACCCTGGGGAGAGTCAGTACATCGGGGACTGTACCCCGGGAGAGTCGGTACATCAGGGACTGTACCCCGGGAGAGTCAGTACATCAGGGATTGTACCCCGGGAGAGTCAGTACATTGGGGACTGTACCCCGGGGAGAGTCAGTACATCAGGGATTGTACCCCGGGAGAGTCAGTACATTGGGGACTGTACCCCAGGGAGAGTCAGTACATCAGGGATTGTACCCCGGGAGAGTCAGTACATTGGGGACTGTACCCCGAGAAGAGTCAGTGCATTGAGGACTGTACCCTGGGGAGAGTCAGTACATCAGAGACTGTACCCCAGGGAGAGTCAGTACATCAGGGATTGTACCCCGGGAGAGTCAGTACATCAGGGACTGTACCCCAGGGAGAGTCAGTACACCAGGGACTGTACCCTGGGGAGAGTCAGTAGATCAGGGACTGTGCCCCAGGGAGAGTCAGTACATCAGGGACTGTACCCCGGGGAGAGTCAGTACGTCGGGGACTGTACCCCGGGGAGAGTCAGTACATCGGTGACTGTACCCCGGGAGAGTCAGTACTTCGGGGACTGTACCCTGGGGAGAGTCAGTACATCAGGGACTGTACCCCGGGGAGAGTCGGTACATCAGGGACTGTACCCCGGGAGAGTCAGTACATTGGGGACTGTACCCCGGAGAGAGTCAGTACATCAGGGACTGTACCCCAGGGAGAGTCAGTACATCAGGGACTGTACCCCGGGAGAGTCAGTACATCGGGGACTGTATCCTGGGGAGAGTCAGTACATCAGGGACTGTACCCCGGGAGAGTCAGTACATCGGGGACTTACCCTGGGGAGGGACAGTACATCAGTGACTTTACCCCAGGGAGAGACAGTACATCTGGGACTGTACCCCGGGGAGAGTCAGTACATCTAGGACTGTACCCCGGGAGAGTCAATACATCAGGGACTGTACCCTGGGGAGAGTCAGTACATCAGGGACTGTACCCCAGGGATAGTCAGTACATCAGTGACTTTACCCCAGGGAGAGACAGTACATCTGGGACTGTACCCCGGGGAGAGTCAGTACATCTAGGACTGTACCCCGGGAGAGTCAATACATCGGGGACTGTACCCTGGGGAGAGTCAGTACATCAGGGACTGTATTCCAGGGAGAGTCAGTACATTGGGGACTGTGTACCCGGGGAGAGTCGGTACATTGGGGACTGTACCCCGGGGAGAGTCAGTACATCGGAGACTGTACCCCGGGGAGAGTCAGTACATCGGAGACTGTACCCTGGGGAGAGCTGACATATAGATGAGAAACATCAAATGTCGGCAACAGAGTTCTCTCTCGATTCTCTGTGAACAAAGAAATAGAGTTTGACTCCAGCCATTAAAAATGTGATAAATTTGAAAATGCATTGTAAACTGGTTTATTATCGTCACATGTACAGAGATGCTCTGTGAAACTTGTCTCACATACTGTTCATACAATCAAATCATTACACCGTGCACTGGGGTAGAACAAGGCAAAAGAAAAACTGAATTCAGATTAAAGTTTGGCACCACTGTAGGTAGCAGTTAGCATGCATGATTTGGAGTTCAATTCCGGTGCCATCTGTAAGGAGCCTGTATGCCCCCCCCACCCTGGAACGCAAGGGTTTCCTCCGTCTGCTCCGGTTTCCTTCCACAGTCTGGGTAGGTCAATTGTTCAGTGTAAATTGTACTGTGATTAGATTCGGGTTAATCGGGGTTGCTAGGGTGGGCATGTCTCAAAAGGCTGGACATCAGGGACTACTCTACGTTAAATAAATAAAACTGTCTCAGTTACAGAGAAAGTGCAGTTTAGCTAAACAATAAAGTGCAAAGCCTTACTGAGATCACGAGCCAATCTTATCCAACAAGGAAACTGTAAGAAACGAGATTTCTAAATCTTCAAGGTCCTTGATTGGTTGGGTCCAACAATGGATGTTGCATCCCAGCTGTCATGTGATATGCAAGCCATGGAATATGAAATGGAGAGCAAGCTTTGCCCATGGAGCTGGCTTCCCTCTCCACGCAGATGATGAACCCAAAGGAATAGCAGAGACTGATACACACCAGTGGCATCAGAGCAGTTGCTTGTCAGCATTGAACTCAACGTGGGACTGCCTGAGGGAATCCAGCTCCAGATTTTCCCTGCGGATTTACTCCCAAAGCCTTCACCATAAGTGGGTGCAGCTGCAGGGCAGCAGAGGTTTGAAGTCAGATTTCCTTCTCCGAGATGAGCTGCCAATCATGGCTGATGAGGCACATTTGCCTGAAGCAATTGATTTGAACATGCCAGTAACTCATCTTTGCCCCATCTCCGGTCAGTAGAAGCAGGTCCACTGGTCTTAGTACTAATCAACACACTAAGGCCAGGAGCTGGATTGGTTGTCAGTGGCTATTTGAGATGCACGCCATTGGTAGTATTTAATAGGTAGTGGGAGCTTATCCCTACTACTTCCCTGGGCTATAACAATTTTAAAGAACCTCCAACTCCTAGACCTAATGTAAACATTAGAAGGGAAATTGTCTGCTTAGAAAATGAAATGGTTTACTAACTATTACTGAATGGTTTCACCCCGCATCTGCAAAGCATTGCTGGAAGCTGTCTTTAGTTGGGTTAGGTAGCTGCAGATACTGAGAATTTGGGTCCCTACACAATGCTTGACGGGGAATGTCGGTCCCTACACAATGTTTGACGGTGAATGTCGGTCCTTACGCAATGCTTGACCGGGAATGTCGGTCAATACTCAATGCTTGACCGGGAATGTCAGTCCTTACACAATGTTTGATGGGGAATGTCAGTCCTTACACAATGTTTGACCGGGAATGTCAGTCTTTACACAATGTTTGATGGGGAATGTCCGTCCTTACACAATGTTTGATGGGGAATGTTGGTCCTTACACAATGTTTGATGGGGAATGTCGGTCCCTACACAATGTTTGATGGGGAATGTCAGTCCCTACACAATGTTTGATGGGGAATGTCGGTCCCTACACAATGTTTGACCGGGAATGTCGGTCCCTACACAATGTTTGACCGGGAATGTTGGTCCCTACACAATGTTTGATGGGGAATGTCAGTCCTTACACAATGTTTGATGGGGAATGTCAGTCCTTACACAATGCTTGACCGGGAATGTCAGTCTTTACACAATGTTTGACCGGGAATGTCGGTCCCTACACAATGTTTGACCGGGAATGTTGGTCCCTAAACAATGTTTGATGGGGAATGTCAGTCCTTACACAATGTTTGACCGGGAATGTCGGTCCCTACACAATGTTTGACGGGGAATGTTGGTCCTTACACAATGTTTGACGGGGAATGTCGGTCCCTACACAATGTTTGATGGGGAATGTCCGTCCTTACACAATGTTTGACGGGGAATGTTGGTCCTTACACAATGCTTGATGGGGAATGTCCGTCCTTACACAATGTTTGATGGGGAATGTCGGTCCCTACACAATGTTTGATGGGGAATGTCGGTCCCTACACAATGTTTGATGGGGAATGTTGGTCCTTACACAATGTTTGATGGGGAATGTTGGTCCTTACACAATGTTTGATGGGGAATGTCGGTCCTTACACAATGTTTGACGGGGAATGTCGGTCCCTACACAATGTTTGATGGGGAATGTCGGTCCCTACACAATGTTTGACCGGGAATGTCGGTCCCTACACAATGTTTGACGGGGAATGTCGGTCCCTACACAATGTTTGACCGGGAATGTTGGTCCCTACACAATGTTTGACCGGGAATGTCGGTCAATACACAATGTTTGATGGGGAATGTCCGTCCCTACACAATGTTTGACGGGGAATGTTGGTCCCTGCACAATGTTTGACGGGGAATGTCGGTCAATACACAATGTTTGACGGGGAATGTCGGTCCCTACACAATGTTTGACCGGGAATGTTGGTCCCTGCACAATGTTTGATGGGGAATGTCGGTCCCTACACAATGTTTGACCGGGAATGTCGGTCCCTACACAATGTTTGACGGGGAATGTCGGTCCCTACACAATGTTTGACCGGGAATGTTGGTCCCTACACAATGTTTGACCGGGAATGTCGGTCAATACACAATGTTTGATGGGGAATGTCGGTCCCTACACAATGTTTGATGGGGAATGTCCGCCCCTACACAATGTTTGACGGGGAATGTTGGTCCCTGCACAATGTTTGACGGGGAATGTCGGTCAATACACAATGTTTGACGGGGAATGTCGGTCCCTACACAATGTTTGACCGGGAATGTTGGTCCCTGCACAATGTTTGATGGGGAATGTTGGTCCCTGCACAATGTTTGACGGGGAATGTCAGTCCCTACACAATGTTTGACCGGGAATGTTGGTCCCTGCACAATGTTTGATGGGGAATGTTGGTCCCTGCACAATGTTTGACGGGGAATGTCGGTCCCTACACAATGTTTGATGGGGAATGTTGGTCCCTGCACAATGTTTGATGGGGAATGTCGGTCCCTGCACAATGTTTGACGGGGAATGTCGGTCAATACACGATGTTTGACGGGGAATGTCGGTCCCTACACAATGTTTGATGGGGAATGTCGGTCCCTACACAATGTTTGATGGGGAATGTCGGTCAATACACAATGTTTGACCGGGAATGTTGGTCCCTACACAATGTTTGACGGGGAATGTCGGTCCCTACACAATATTTGATGGGGAATGTCGGTCCCTACACAATGTTTGACCGGGAATGTCGGTCCCTACACAATGTTTGATGGGGAATGTCGGTCAATACACAATGTTTGATGGGGAATGTTGGTCCCTACACAATGTTTGACGGGGAATGTCAGTCCCTACACAATGTTTGACCGGGAATGTCGGTCCCTACACAATGTTTGATGGGGAATGTCGGTCCCTACACAATGTTTGACGGGGAATGTCGGTCCCTACACAATGTGGCCAAGTCAGAGTCCAGGTTTCAATCCAATTGAGAATTTGTGGCTGGACTCAAAAAGGCTGTTCGTTCTTGATCCAATGCACTCTGACAGAGCTTGAGCAGTTTTGTAAAGAATGGAGAGAAATTGCAGTGTCCAGATGTACAAAGCTGATAGAGACCTCTCCATACAGACTCTGCCAAAGGTGCATCTACTAAACACTGACTTGATGGGTGTGAATTCTTTGCAAGCAATAATTTTGAGTTTTATATTTGTAATTAAGATAGATCTATTTGTAGAGATCGGTTGTCACTTTGTCATAAAAGAGTCTTTTTCTGTTGATCGGTGTCGAAAAAAAAGCCAAATTAAATCCACAGTGATTCAATGTTGTAAAACAATAAAACATGAAGACTTCCAAGGGAGAGAGGGTGAATACTTTTTCAAGGCACTGTATATAAAAATAAATTAAAGAAGTGCAAAAAGAAAGGAAGTCAAATATTGAGTTAGCATTCGTGGGTTCATTGTCCACTCAGAAATCTGATGGCAGAGTGGAGAAGCTGTTCCTGAAACACTGAGAGTGTGGACCTCTGAACCTCCTTCCTGATGGTAGCAATGAAGAGGCCATGTCCTGGGTGATATGGGTCCTTAATGGTGGACTCTGCCTTTTCGAGTATCTCAGTGTTGGGGAGGCTGGTGCCCACTGGCTGAGCATACCATATTTTTCTGATCCTGTGCCATGGCCCCTCCATACCAGACAGGGATGCAATCAATTAGAACCCTTTCCATGTTGAAACTGGAGAGAATCTTTGATGACATATCAAAGCTCCTCAAACTCCTAATGATCAATGTGTTGGAGCCAGGAATAGATCTTAAGAGTTGTCGACACCCAGGAACTTGAAACTGCTCACCCTTTGCTCTGCTGATCCCTCGATGAGGACTGGTATCTGTTCCCTCGATGAGAACTGGTATCTGTTCCCTCGATGAGGACTGGTATCTGATCCCTCGATGAGGACTGGTATCTGTTCCCTCGATGAGGACTGGTATCTGATCCCTCGATGAGGACTGGTATCTGTTCCCTCGATGAGAACTGGTATCTGTTCCCTCGATGAGGACTGGTATCTGATCCCTCGATGAGGACTGGTATCTGTTCCCTCGATGAGAACTGGTATCTGTTCCCTCGATGAGGACTGGTATCTGATCCCTCGATGAGGACTGGTATCTGTTCCCTCGATGAGAACTGGTATCTGTTCCCTCGATGAGGACTGGTATCTGATCCCTCGATGAGGACTGGTATCTGTTCCCTCGATGAGAACTGGTATCTGTTCCCTCGATGAGGACTGGTATCTGATCCCTCGATGAGGACTGGTATCTGTTCCCTCGATGAGAACTGGTATCTGTTCCCTCGATGAGGACTGGTATCTGATCCCTCGATGAGGACTGGTATCTGTTCCCTCGATGAGGACTGGTATCTGATCCCTCGATGAGGACTGGTATCTGATCCCTCGATGAGGACTGGTATCTGTTCCCTCAATGAGGACTGGTATCTGATCCCTCGACTTACTCATCCTGAAGTCAACAATCAATTCCTTGGCCTTACTGACATTGAGTGCAGAGTTGTTGTTGCCACACCACTCAACTACCTCGCTCTAGTAAGCCTCCTCATCAGCACCTGAGCCAATGGCCCACACACACTGTCTGTGCAAGGCAGGTTAGTGATGGGGCAGTGAGCATACACACCCCCCCACCAGTTCCAGGGAGAGAATGATTGGTGATTTCAAAGTTCAAAGGTACATTTAATGTCAAAGAAATGTATACAATATACATCCTGAAATTTTTTTGCTTCACAACCATCCATGAAAACAGAGGAGTGTCCCAAAGAATGAATGGCAGTCAAATGTTAGAACCCCAAAGCCCCCCAGCTCCAACCTCCCATGCATAAGCAGCTGAAAAGCAATGACCCTGCCCCTCCCCAACCAGCAAAAAAGCATCAGTGCCCCCCACCAAGCATCAAGCGTGAGCAAAGCATCAGTAAGACACGGACTTGCAATACCCCGAAGACTACTCGTTCACCCAGTATTCGACATACCACAGGCTCTCTCTCTGTGATAAGGCAGAAAGAGGTGTCTCTGTTTCACAGTGAGAGGGGAGACGTGACAAACAACGCTGATCTGTGGTGTTAAAAGTCTGTTGCATTCCTTTTTCCAAGCTCTGTGCCCAAAGAGCTCGAGTCTCTGGGCGGACAGCCAGCATCCAGCCCGCTGTTTTCAATCTTCCGTCTCCCACGACACACCGATTTCCTGCAGAGGCACCAACCTCAAATCGGCCCGAAATCCTGAAACTCCGAAGGCTCGCTAATCTTCCAGGTCACATCCTTGGTATATCAAATAACGGTCAGTCGTGAGACTATGAGAGCAGGTCCCATTCCCACAAAGAACCAAAGTCAACATGTAACTCCAGGTCAGGGTCTTCAAAAAAACTCTGAAGGGTAAGAAATAGAGATATTAAAGATAGAAATAGAGCTGTTTCTGAAGACGCAAGCAAGTGAGTCGCTGTTAGGCGCCTTTGCCTCCTAAGCTCCTCCTTGGCGGTGTAAAGAGGCTATAAGTTAATTAAGTTCTTCCCTACTCAGATTTTGGTCTCAGCAAGGCAGAGTAAAGTGATTTGATGCCTCAAGAGCTTCTGCATTAGTATTCTGGAGAGAACTGTTGGGTGGACCTGTTGAGCAGACCCCTGCTGTACTCAGCTGGCTCAGTGCCTTCAGGAACAACTGGGTCTGTGAAGATAACCAAATTAAACATCACTCAAACAGTTAGTTGTGATCTTATTTAGATTTCTCTTTCCTTATCCATTGGGGAAGGAGTTGAACGTGAGATTGAGATGACATTTTATTTATTTCACACTCTGATCTGCAGAGACACCGTTATCTCGTACATTGAGTGGGTGCAGGCCTGCAAAGGTTCCCGTGTTATTGGGGTGGTTTGCTTCAGTGTCAGCTTGGGAAAGGGTGATTAAAATATAAAAAGACCTTTTAAAATTCTTTTTTCATACCTAATTCAAAGTTCAAAGTAAATTTATTTTTGAAGAACGTATATATCAACATATACAATCCTGAGAGTCATTTCTTGTGGGCATTCACAGTAAATACAAGAAACACGATAGAATCAACAAAAGACCCCACCCAACAGGACTGATAAACAACCAGTGTACTAAAGATAAAAGGAACTGTGCAAATACAAAAAGAAAAAAATACAGATAATAATAATAATAATAATAAGCAAAGAATATCAAGAGAAAGAGATGAAGACGTCATGAAAGTTGTGTCCATTTCAGTGGGAATAGTTCATTGTTAGGGTGAGTGAAGTTATCCCCGCTGGTTCAAGACCCTGATGGTTGAGAAATAATAACTGTCCCTGAACATGGTGGTGTGGGTTCTCAGGTTCTTGCACCTTCTTCCTGATGACTGCAGAGAGAAGAGAGCATGCCGTGGATGGTGGGGGTCCTTGATGATGGATCTCCGTGTAGATGTGCTCAATGGTGGGGAGGGTTTCGTCTTTGAAAGACTGGGCTGTTTTGTAGGTTTTTAGTACCAAGTACTAAAATTGAAAAGTGGACGCTCTGTGAAAAGCTGAGAGCATTCTGCGCTAGAACAGAATGTCTTAACCTAAATCTACCTAAAAGTAGGTTCATTGCCTTACAACTTTGGTACAGGAGTGTAGAGAATCAAGGAATGGCACAGAGGGTGTCCTCACCACTCTACAAGCTCCATCACACAACAAAATTCCCCCACTGAACCCCATCCCACAGAGTCTCCTCCATCACTGAATCACTCCCCCCACCAAATACCCTCTCACAGCCCACAGACACTCTCCACCATCACCTACTCTCCCCCCAACCATCTGAATACCCATCATGAACACTCTCCCCTTCACTCACTAAATCCTGTCCCTCAGTCCACAGATACTCTCTCCCCCCACCCTCCAAATCCCCTCCCATAGCCCATGGACTCTCACTCACTGAATCCTGTCCCTCAGTCCACAGATACTCTCTCCCCCCACCCTCCAAATCCCCTCCCATAGCCCATGGACTATCACTCACTGAATCCTGTCCCTCAGTCCACAGATACTCTCTCCCCCCACCCTCCAAATCCCCTCCCATAGCCCATGGACTCTCACTCACTGAATCCTGTCCCTCAGTCCACAGATACTCTCTCCCCCACCCTCCAAATCCCCTCCCATAGCCCATGGACTCTCACTCACTGAATCCTGTCCCTCAGTCCACTGATACTCTCTCCCACCAAATCCCCTCCCTAAGCCCATGGACTCTCACTCACTGAATCCTGTCCCTCAGTCCACAGATACTCTCTCCCCCCACCCTCCAAATCCCCTCCCTAAGCCCATGGACTCTCACTCACTGAATCCTGTCCCTCAGTCCACAGATACTCTCTCCCCCCACCCTCCAAATCCTCTCCCTAAGCCCATGGACTCTCAATCACTGAATCCTGTCCCTCAGTCCACAGATACTCTCTCCCCCCACCCTCCAAATCCCCTCCCAAAGCCCATGGACTCTCACTCACTGAATCCTGTCCCTCAGTCCACAGATACTCTCTCCCACCAAATCCCCTCCCTAAGCCCATGGACTCTCACTCACTGAATCCTGTCCCTCAGTCCACAGATACTCTCTCCCCCCACCCTCCAAATCCCCTCCCAAAGCCCATGGACTCTCACTCACTGAATCCTGTCCCTCAGTCCACAGATACTCTCTCCCCCACCCCCCAAATCCCCTCCCTAAGCCCATGGACTCTCACTCACTGAATCCTGTCCCTCAGTCCACAGATACTCTTTCCCCCCACCCTCCAAATCCCCTCCCTAAGCCCATGGACTCTCAATCACTGAATCCTGTCCCTCAGTCCACAGATACTCTCTCCCCCCACCCTCCAAATCCTCTCCCATAGCCCATGGACTCTCACTCACTGAATCCTGTCCCTCAGTCCACAGATACTCTCTCCCCCACCCCCCAAATCCCCTCCCTAAGCCCATGGACTCTCACTCACTGAATCCTGTCCCTCAGTCCACAGATACTCTTTCCCCCCACCCTCCAAATCCCCTCCCTAAGCCCATGGACTCTCAATCACTGAATCCTGTCCCTCAGTCCACAGATACTCTCTCCCCCCACCCTCCAAGTCCTCTCCCATAGCCCATGGACTCTCACTCACTGAATCCTGTCCCTCAGTCCACAGATACTCTCTCCCCCCACCCTCCAAATCCCCTCCCTTAGCCCATGGACTCTCAATCACTGAATCCTGTCCCTCAGTCCACAGATACTCTCTCCCCCCACCCTCCAAATCCTCTCCCTAAGCCCATGGGCTCTCAATCACTGAATCCTGTCCCTCAGTCCACAGATACTCTCTCCCCCCACCCTCCAAATCCTCTCCCTAAGCCCATGGACTCTCAATCACTGAATCCTGTCCCTCAGTCCACAGATACTCTCTCCCCCCACCCTCCAAATCCCCTCCCAAAGGCCATGGACTCTCAATCACTGAATCCTGTCCCTCAGTCCACAGATACTCTCTCCCCCCACCCTCCAAATCCCCTCCCAAAGGCCATGGACTCACTCACTGAATCCTGTCCCTCAGTCCACAGATACTCTCTCCCCCCACCCTCCAAATCCCCTCCCATAGCCCATGGACTCTCACTCACTGAATCCTGTCCCTCAGTCCACAGATACTCTCTCCCCCCACCCTCCAAATCCCCTCCCAAAGGCCATGGACTCTCAATCACTGAATCCTGTCCCTCAGTCCACTGATACTCTCTCCTGTCAGCATCTTGCCCTCATCATCCACACTCCTATGTCACCGACTCTCCCTGCCCACTGAATCCCCTCTTCCCCCACCCACTGAGCCCTCTCGCACAGTCTGTCACTGACACTTCCCACATGCTTTCCCTCCCCCCCACATTAGTCTCTCCTCTTCCCATAAAGTTATATCCCACAGGCATGGACACTTGGACCTATGTCAGATATCCACTGTCCAACAGCTTATCAACATTCTCTCCTGTCAAAGATCCTTCCTGCCCAGTGGGTTCCCTTCCACTGCCTAATCAGTCCTATCCTGGGGGGAGACGTTTAGCTGAAAAGACTCCCTGACCTTCTTTCCCCCGGGCGCCGAAGTAGAGTGACAGTGAATCAGCTCAGCATTCAGTTCTGCTGTCCTCTGTGACTGTGTGAGTTTCCTCTGGGTGCCCTGGTTTCCTCCCAGAGCCCAAAGACATCCTAGTTAGTAGCATAATTGGTCACTGCAAATTGTCCTGTGGTTAGGCAAGGGTTAAATCTGGGTTGCTAGGCGGCGTGGCTCAAATGGCCAAAAGGGTCCATTCTGAGAATTCGATCTCAATAAAAAGTAATGATAAAAGCCCCCAGGTGCAGATTTCCCGTCTCCCTTTAACTCCCTGCCTCTAACTTTGGAAGGTGGCAGACGCACACTTGGGATCCAATAATCTTACTGGAGCTTGTTTAGGTCAAAGTAAATTATTTATCACAGTACATTTTACTATCTACAACCCGGGATTCACTTCCTTGTGGGCATTTACACGTAAATCAGGAAATTCAATAGACTTGATGAGAAACAAAGACCGCCAAACAAAAGGAGGACGAATCGTGACAATGATCATTTTTTAAATACGTATAGAGTCATTGAAAGTGAGTCTATAGCAGGAATTCCCAACCTTCTTTATGCCATGGACTCCTACCATTAGCCAAGGGGTCCGTGGACCCCAGGTTGGGAAATCCAGGATTATGGATTACGGAGTCAGTTCTGTGCAGTTATCCATGCCTGTTCAGGAGTCTGATGGTTGAAGGGTAATAACTGCTCCTGAATCTGGTGGCTGCTTGTTAGAAGTATTAAAAGTCAGCAGCTCTCTTCCCACCAGCCTGCATTCTCACCCCCATCTGCCTCCCTCAGCAACCAGGGCTCCTCTCTCCACTGAGATGGGTCGATGTTGCTGAGGCCCAGAATTGTGGGCAGTCCAGTTCCACAGACGTAAGAGATTCTACAGATGCCGGAGCATGAGCAAAATGATGGAGGAATTCAGCAGGTCAGGCAGCATCTACAGAAAGAAATCAGGACTGGAAAGGAAGGGGTCAGAAACCAGAGAGGAACAGGGAAGACCAAGAAAGGCAAGTGTCTTCTTCCCCTTTCTTGATGAAGTGCCTCAGCCCAAAGTGTCAACTGTTTGCTCCTTTCCAGAGGTTAATTCCACGGTAGATCCAGTTCCAACTGCTCTCTCAGAGAGGAAGAGTGAGATTGTAGATACCAGCTGCCAGGGTGGGCTGTTTTCTCTGTGTCAACATGAGCTCTGGTGGTATTAATTAAATTGTTAAGTGCATTAAGATATGTTTCAGTGGAAGAAATTAAACCTCGACATCATTTATTGAATGTTACAGGAATAATTACACGACCGAGAGCAGCAACAGTTTAGAGGGATGCTTCTCTCTAGCAGTCCCCTGGAACGTAGAACATTAGATGTTGTCTTTAATAACTGTTTCCATAATCCTTCTGAGGGCCTGGAGCCTCATTAATGTTTTCTGGAGGAGAAACTTCAGCTGATGGCAAACTGGAGTGTTGTGCACCTGCCTACACTGTCCAGCAGACTCGCCCAGTGCCCTTCCAGAACCGGAAATAGGCTATTCGGTCCTGCTTCTCCATGCTGACTGGCTGGAAACTCCACAGCCCTTCCTGCCCACTTCAGGACCTAGAACGGAGAGAGTAGAACATAGAACATAACACATGGAGTGTAAGATGTAGAAAAGAGAACATTACAGCACAGGACAGGCCCTTTGGCCCACAACGTTGTGCCAACCCTTTAACCTAATTTCAGATCAATCTAACCCTTCCCTCCTACATAGCACTCCATTCTTTTATTCATCTGCCCTCTAAGAGTTCCCTAAAAGTCCCCAGTAGATCTGCCTCTATCACCCAAGTCCCATGTATACCTCTCTGTGGAAACTACTTTCCTACTCTCCTCCCACCACCTCATGCTGGTCCTTTCCACCCTGGCAAAGAGAGTCTGGTTGCCCACCCTATTAATGCCTCTTGTACACCTCTATCAAGTCACCCGGTGGGAGGGCAGAAAGCTGAGAGATGATATATCAAACGGACAGTGAAATCCACCAGGTGTGTCAACGACTAACAAGTCCGAGGATGTGCCGTGGACAGCCCACAACCGTTGCTACGTGTCCAGTGCCAGTATAGCACTCCCATCGCTTGCTAACCTGTACATCTTTGGAGAGGAGGACACGCAGGCAAGTACTCCTTCTCACAGCCAAAGGGGAATTGAACCGGGGTCGCGGAAGGGGAATTGAACCGGGGTCGTGAAAGTGGAATTGAACCGGGGTCGCGAAAGTGGAATTGAACCGGGGTACCGAAAAGGGAATTGAACTGGGGTCGCGGAAGGGGAATTGAACCGGGGTCGCGAAAGGGGAATTGAACCGGGGTCGCGAAAGTGGAATTGAACCAGGGTCGCGAAAGTGGAATTGAACCGGGGTCCCGAAAAGGGAATTGAACTGGGGTCGCGGAAGGGGAATTGAACCGGGGTCACGGAAGGGGAATTGAACCGGGGTTGTGAAAGGGGAATTGAATCGGGGTCGCGAAAGTGGAATTGAACCGGGGTCGCGGAAGGGGAATTGAACCGGGGTCGCGAAAGTGGAATTGAACCGGGGTCACGGAAGGGGAATTGAACCGGGGTCGCGAAAGGGGAATTGAATCGGGGTCGCGGAAGGGGAATTGAACCGGGGTCGCGAAAGGGGGATTGAACCGGGGTCGCGGAAGGGGGATTGAATCCGGGTCACGAAAGGGGGATTGAACCGGGGTCACGGAAGGGGAATTGAATCGGGGTCACGGAAGGGGAATTGAATCGGGGTCGCGGAAGGGGAATTGAATCCGGGTCGCGAAAGGGGGATTGAACCGGGGTCGCGGAAGGGGAATTGAACCGGGGTCACGGAAGGGGAATTGAATCGGGGTCGTGAAAGTGGAATTGAACCGGGGTCGCGGAAGGGGAATTGAACCGGGGTCACGGAAGGGGAATTGAACCGGGGTCGCGGAAGGGGAATTGAACCGGGGTCGCGAAAGTGGAATTGAACCGGGGTCGCGGAAGGGGAATTTAACCGGGGTCACGGAAGGGGAATTGAATCGGGGTCGTGAAAG